>NC_046374.1:32566542-32866542 GCF_011125445.2 Fundulus heteroclitus
GGATCTATTTCCATACAGTAAACTCAAGAAGCTCTATGTAAAGCTTATTACCAGTTCCAATTTTCTAACAAAGCTGAAATATTTTTGTTCAAGACATGTTAATCTCACAGTGTATCAATTTAATTTGGTCTGGATATTTAATGTGAAAAAAACAAACATTATTATTGAAGTATCTCTTTTCCTTTACCTTTTTGTTAACATAGTCCATGTTTAAAATGTCATTTGAATTACGGAGCTGCAGTTCTCTCAAAACAAATGAACACCTTGAAACCATGAACATTAATTTTAACCCCGAATTAATTCACACAGATGAACGTTTAGTTACATACGATACATACATACGTACAGTTACATACAAACGATGACATTCAGACAGACAAACACGTGCAGGCCTGCTTTTCCACTATCTTAAGTAGTTCTATGTTTTTCATAATTTTTAAAACGTCTATGGCAACGCCGAAAGATGTATTTTCAACGCATTAAGTTCCTGCTTAGTTTAAAAAGGGGAGAGCGTGCGCTGGTTACGACCAGTGTTGGTCAAGTTACTTGGAAATAGTAGTTAGTTACTGATTACTAATTACTTCTCCAAGAAAGTAATCCAGTTACTTTACTGATTACTTATTTTCAAAAGTAATTAGTTACTTTACTAAGTTACTTTTAAAAAACATAATGCACAACCTGAATACGCTATAAAGAAATAGACATTTCAGCCTAATTCTGTTCTTTCTGCATATTTCATCATTTAATATTGAATCAAAGGAAACATTCTCTTTTTTAAAACTTTTATTAGTTTCAATATTTTAACTTTATGCACATTGCATTATGCAACAATTTAACAGTCTAAGAATTGAAGAAAATTGCTGAACATTTAAATCTATTTTCTGCACATTCCACCATATTTGAATGAAATAAAGCAAGTCCTTCTTCTGTGAACTTATATTTCTGCATATTTTAGCATATAAAATAAAAATATGTTTTTGTAAAATTCTAATAAATAAATAAAATACAGCAATAAAATAATTTAAATGAAAGTGTCTCCTGACTGTATTCCAAATTATTAACATTTAGTCTTTTAATAGTAAAGTGCAGAGAGGAGTAAACATTAGTTTACCAAAACAAAAAATGCTGTTACATTCCACATTTAGGTTGTTAGTCCAGTCTCATTTTATGGCTACCCTGACACGGCCCTATGCTTTTTTGTTTTCTTTCGGAGTGAAACAGTGGTTATATCGCATCAGCAGAAGCTTTTCAAACCTCCTATCACACAGTCTGTTTCTTTTTGGTGAAAGCACCAATCCACCTAAACTGAACAGCCGTTCCACTGGTGCACTGGATGGAGTTGGAGTGTTGTATTTCATGTACATCTTTTTGAGATTTGGGAACTGATTCAGAATTTCAAGCTCATACCCTGACCTTAAATATCCAGTTACTTCATTTTCTGCTGAGAAGCTTTCTGTGGGCTGGTTCTCAAAATCAAAAAAGTCAGTTTCAGCTGGGCTGACTGCCAGTTGGGAGTGGGACACATTAGCATTGTCAGCTGCAGGAGCAGCTTTACGACACTCTGTTGTCAGAAGCTCCTTCAAATGCTCTCTCCTACGCTCATCTCTCAGCCATCGAAGTTTGAACTTGGGACAAGTGGCCGCTGCAAGAAGTCCTTCTTGGCTATCCAGTACAGCATCAAAACGAATCTTGATGGCCTGTAAAATACAATATGATATAACTAAGAATATATGTATTTTACTATATAAATGGGCTATTTTAACTATTTTGTGGGCTCTTCTGACCTAAACCATCTCATGGGTTATCAATACTGTATGGGATTTAATTTTGGTTGAGGCTGTTTTTGACCTCTTTATTTCAATATGCTATTGATGTTAAGATTAATATTCACGATTAATGATGATCAATATCCCTGATTTTGAACAGGAAATTAATAATTTTTCTTTTATTATATTCTATCATTTTCATAATTTTACTCACTGCTTAAAGCAAACAAAGTGTCAGATCTGCCCACCATGAATGGTATAATAAATTCAACCAATCCACCCAAATCAATAATCAAATAACAATCTTACCTTTACAATAACATCTGGAAGGCTGGCTGTCATTCTAGAAAGGTCATCTTTCAGGGCAAGTGTCTTTGACATCGGGCTTGTGAGTGTTGGTAGTAAAGCCCCATAGGTGCACTCATCCCCTTGTAAGATGTCTAGTGCTATGGTCAGGGGCTTCATCACGGTGCAGTACTCTTGTAAGAATAGGTACTCTCTTTCATTAAAGCACTTGATTCCCAGTTTTATGCAAAGGGGATTCAGCTCATTCATCGGAATTGTGATGATTCTGGAAATGGCCTCGTACAGGGAATTCCACCTTGTGGATGTGGGAACCATTAGTTTCCTGCGGCTGACTTCTTCCACCTGTTCAGAGGCTTATGTTGATCGACTTGATTTAGTCCAAAGAGCAGAGCATTTTGCAATACTACTCCTATATACAGCCTTGGTGTCAGCACAGGAATTTAGATGTTTATCAACATCGCTTGTTGAAATTAGGTTAATTGTGTGTGATGCACACCTGTAGTGTGGAGGGAGGCTAAACTGTCCATCACCAGATGTGGTTGAAAGAGCTTCTATGACATCTGTAAAAGTCGGTTCCTCATCATCACCTTCTTCATTTTCAGATTCAGACTCCATATTACCGGGCTTACACACTCTGAATGCTTTGGCAAAATTAGATGCATTGTCAGTTACAGTGGCTACAACATTACCATGCAGTCCATATGATGAATGGATTTCTTCAATCTCTGCTCCAATTACATCATAGGTGTGCCTGCCTCTAATTCTCTTACATGCTAGGGCGGCCTTGTTACGATTTAAAGTGGAATTAATCCAGTGAACCGTTACACCCATAAAACTTTTGTTATTTACCGTCCAGATGTCAGCAGTGGTGGAAACAAAGTCTACATCTCCGAGTGCAGCCTTCAAATTAGCGTCCATTATGTCGTATTCTCTCACAAGGTATCCTGCAAATGACTTTCTTTGCGGCAGCTTGACACCGTGTTTGGTTGGTATTTTTTCAACAATGTGTCGGAAAGATTCAGAATCCACAGTGGAAATTGGCAGCATGTCCTCGACAATATATCCAGCGACGAGGTTCTTCAGTTCAGCGGCACTAAATCCTGTCGCTTTAAAGTCTAGTTTCACCTGTTTAGCAGGAGAGGGGCCCTCGGAGTTTTGCCCGGTGGAATTGGATGTAGCTGCAGCGGTCATCATGTCAGTTGGGGGTTTGGGTTTTTTTTTTCAGTAGGTTTTACATTCCTGTGGCGGCTTGCTAGGTGCTTGCTCAGATTTGAGGTGGATTTTTTCGCTGTAGATAAACGTGTTCTTCCCACGCAGAGTGTACAGCGGACGCTGATGTTTTTGTCATCTTTAACTGAGTCAAACTCAAAGTAATGTCGGTACTTCCAAGCATTAAATGCTGAATGGTCCTGCTCTCTCCCACGCTCCATGTTGTTTCTTGTTTCATTACTACACATGTCGGTGTCGGCGTTTACCACTGACGTCGCGCGCTCATACGTCGCGGCGCTCATACGTCATTGTCACGCGACGCGAAACAAAATCTTGGTTAAGTAACTCAGTAACGCAGCCTGCTTACGGGGAAGTAACAGTAATGTAATTACTGTTTTGGCAATTATAATCCCCTACTTTACTCGTTACTAGAAAAAAGTAATCGGATTACAGTAACGCCTTACTTCTAACGCGTTACTGCCCATCAGTGGTTACAACCCACGAATGTTTCATCCACACGCGGTTTTATGCTTCAGTCCCGCAAGGACACAACTCTGTGTCTCGCAGACACCTGGACGCTTATCCATTTTTCAAAGTTATACGTCGTTATTAGCAGTTCAGGACACTTTTACCCATAATGGAAGTGTCTCTTGTCAGTCCCCCTGTAAACGCTTCCCCGGTGCAACGCCCTTTTAGTTCCCTTTCCGTTTCCTGTTTTTATTCATTTTATTCAATTTTCGCTTTTCTTTTTTTTCTCTTAATTTTATTTTTATTATTTAGTAGCAGTACTGCAATAAAATAAAATAATAGTAATAATGATAATAACCCCTATGTGAGAAATGTCCATGTTTAATCAAATCATTTCAAATAATTTATGCATGTCATGCTTTTGGGCCCCTACTTTTTTAGCATGAAATCGAACCTCCCACCCTGGGGCAAGGCTTGACCCTGAGAAATCTGCCTTTGACCCATTACACTGACTCTTCTTTATCCAGACTTTTTATTATTATTATTATTTTTATTTATTTTATCCTTTTTTGTGTTTTTATTATTATTTTGTACTCGTCCTTAGCACGATCGACCAACTAAAATGAAAGGCCTCACATCTGATGGTCGCCTATTTGGTATAATGGTCGGGGTCCCCACTTATCAAAGCTGTGAACGTCTTCGCAACAGTCAAGGACTTAAGCATCCCTTCCGCTTTCATCCACAACAGAAGTGGACAGCCTCTTGCACAAAACCAAGACAAGAGGACTTTAATTGACCAGCTGCAAACTGCTCAGCCGGTCATCCGTTCTCCAGGTGAAAATCATTCTGCCCCTCCTTCTCCCAGCATGCGAGTCCGCATTTCAGCTGAAAACGTATTTTAATTAAATTTTGAATTTTAGTTTAATGTTAAAACCTTAGTCACTAATCTATATCCTGTTTTATATGTCCTAAGGATTAAATATAATTTATTATTTCTACCGGCTTTTACTTTTACTACCTTTTAGGTTTACAGTTTTAAATTTTAAAATTTCTTGAGGTATACTTTAAATGGCGTTTAATTTTAAAAGCTTGCAAGCATTTTTGAGCAATTGCGTTTGTTTTTAAAAGAGCTGGAAAATAATCCCCTTACCGTCTCATGAAAGAAAGGTTCAGATCTTCGCGCCGACGCCCAGAGACGCTCCGAGACCAGGAGCTCCTCCACGTCCCTTGAAAATCCATTCGGGGTACCAGAGGCCGGATAACCACTCCGGGCCGGCCAAAGCAGCTCCTGTACTCGGACTCCCCGGCTCGTCGGTCGGAGATCCTGTTCGTGACGCCAAATTGTTATGGGAGGTTTGGGTGGAATTCTAAACAATAGTAACTGAGTTCCCATCTTTACTAAATGACGAGACGGTGGTAATGACGTTCCAGCACCTTTATTGAGAAACAGAGCAGAGGTCACATAGTTGGAAAGTAATCGCACCCCACGGTTCCGCTGCAGTCTCTGTCTGCCCTGTCTCTGCCTGCCTCGCTTTTCGGGCTTACCCTAATACTGCACCGTGGCCTTGGTTTGAGACATAACAAAGACAGTCTATCATAGACAATAATCATTCTACGCAGCATTCAGCCTTGCACTCAGCAAACAGTGGAACTTATACACAGACATCAGGTCTCCAGGCCTCCTATGTCCAAGTGGTGTGAGGCCATAGTGACTTCAGAATAATAATTCTTATAACATTAACATAACATTAAAAACTTCATCCAGCAGCTTCATCTGAGTGAGGATCCCACCTCCCTGAACATCCAGATGTTGACAGACTCACAGACTCTAAACTTTAGTACAAATCATTTTAATCAGGCTGGAAAACATCCAAGTTTTTCCCTCTTGATAAAACAAGACAACTAAATTATAAATATTAAGCCTTTATTGCTGTTGTACATTATTGTGATATTTTCCTCTGTTTATTCAGAAGTCCATGCTGTAAATCAACTGATCTACTGTTTCTGTGCCTGGATGTGATAAAGAAACTGATGTTCAGACCTGAACTGGGTCAGAACCAGAATAAAATCTATTTTAATATCAGATCCTTTTGTCAGACTTTAATCTAAACAAGAGAGAAACACACAGTCAGTTATTAGCTGCTTCTATGTGAATGGAGATCCAGAAAGTTAACAGGATGACGACCAGAACTTCCCACTTTATCCAGAGATTTTATTATTGATCCAATCTGATGGAGAACAGAAGTTCTGATTGTAGCTTTGATCCATTTAACAGGTTAGTTTCAGTTCAGACCTGCAGGAACATGAAGATCAGAGATCAGCAGATGAAACAGGACTGCTGGGCTCCAGTTTTCTAGCATCAATCCTGGTTCTTCATCTTGTGGAGATGTTCTGGTCTCAGTCCAGAGACTCTGACAGGTTTTTATTTCCTGGTCGGTTCTGGTCCTCAGCAGAGTTACAGTTCAGTTTTTGCTGCACGATGCGTTCCTTTACCAACATGTGGTGCAGATTCTGATTTGGACCTTGATGGGTCAGAATCTACCTCACTAAATCTGATCCTCACTAAATCTGACCTCAGACCAGTTCTCCCATCACAGCTGGTATTGGAGCACCACCTGGTGGTGAATCTAGGAACTGAGCGCATCTCCAGCTGAAGGTCTGATCCCGGAACATGAGGAACATCTGGCTGATTGGATCAGTTCACTTTGATTTGTTCTGTTCTGATGTTTTCCCTCCAGAACCACATCAGAACCTCTTCATTTCTGTATTGAATGGTGAACAAGCAGCAGTGATGAAGAGGATGAAGAGGAGGAGCTGCTGCTCCAGAAACAGCAGAAATGTTGGATTAGTTAAATATCTGGGCTTTGTGGAGCCCGTTCACCTGTTCAGGCTCTTTTTTTTAAAGTTTATTTAAAAGGGACCATGTACGATTAAAACATAAATGCTACATTTGATTCATTGTACCAGAGTTAGCCAAAGGCTAATTTTCATCTGCTGTCCCTATTCCAGGCCACAATTCATATTAACTCCATTCATCAGATAAAAACAGCAAACACACAGAAGCAGTTCAATGTGACACTCACCCATTACCTGTAAACAATCCTACATTATCTGTTCATTCAATGAATCATTCATACATAAACAAAGCCAGTACCATGGACAGAGAAATTAATTGGTTACAATGTTGAGACATTTTTAGTATTGTTTTAGCTAATTTTAAAGTTCCTTTTAGAAGTTCAGGTTTTGATATCATCAGGAAAACTGTCCCTGTGTGTTGTGGCCTTTACTGAGAACTCAGACTGACCAAACGTTGAGGAGCGAAGGGTAAGATACAGTCGTTAGGAGAAGCTACTCGAGTAGATCTTATTGAGCCAACAAAGCGATAACAAACAAAGTTCAGTAAGCAGGCTGCAGTCAGGCCATTTAAGAGCTTGTAAATTAGACTTAGGTTTGAAAAAAGCCTAAAAACCAATCTTTTCCCAAAATTCTGCAGTGATGGTGCTGAAATGGCTTTCTATCAAGGACTTTTAAAGCTAGCTTGAACATTGACTCTAAAGGTCTGATTGAGGGTTCATCAACTTGTCCCCATCAGGTGATACAGTAGGTCAGGTGGGAAAATATTAGAGCATGCTAAACGATCTTAGCTACAGCAAAACCAAAGACAGGGTCTAATATGCCTAAAGTATGACAAGTTATACTTCATCTTTTTGGTCAAGTTCTTGATATACTTTTTAAAATCAAGATAACTGTCTAACCTGACTCAGAGATGTTTAAATTCAGATATTATATCAACCTTTGCACCCCTGGTGAAAATGTCTGACATTGGAGTATTTACCTTTGTTTTAGAAAAGAACATTCTCTTTGTCTAGTTAGTGTTGAAACGTAGCCAAGACTGGTCAAACCATTCCATCACACTATCCATAGCTTTAGTAAGTTTGTCAGCTGCTAACTGTGTAGTTATGCTGTCATGACTACAAAAGCAGGAAACATTTAGGAGAAATTTGAGTTTAACTTTTAAGAAATGTCACTGCACAATATGAAATACTAGTATCTGGTGTCAGCAGTAGATTAAAAATCATTTTTACTCTTTATTATCAAATGTATACATAAAACAGTTTAGAGATGCTCCAATCGGGCTTCTAATTGGCTGTTAAATACTTCTTTGTTTTAGCATATGTGTACAACATAGTGTCATCAGCGTATAGTTGTACATGTACATCATCACAGTGCTCTGCGAAGGTTAGTTGGTTCATACAGTTTAGATTATTAAATATTGTCAAATTATTAATTCTGGTGTTTTTATTTTTAATCCACAGTATTTTTCTACCAGCTTTAGCAAAAAAAATCCTTACAAGTCAAGCTGGATCATCCAGAATATCAGCCCATACCATGCCAGCACCAACTCTGAGCTTCATTAAAATGTAAAACAGCTGAAATCAATAATTTCTTCTCTGTTGTAGCTGACCCTGATCTGGACTGAGTTTTTTTTTACTTTAGCAGATAAACTTTTGGGATTTCTCCTCTCCATGGTTTGGTTACATATGTTAGCAGAAAAATTAGCTTTGAAACACCTCCTGCATGTTTTATCAGTCCAGCTGCTGCACATGTTACAGTCAGAGACACAATATCAGCAGATCAAGCAGTTCTCAGGGTCCAAACTCCACCAGGATCACTGAGATGGAAACAGGATCAGAAACCTGCAGCTTGTTTCTCTCACTGAGCTGCAGGAACATGTTTCAGCCACAAGGTGGCAGCAGGTTGAAGGCATCATGAAAATCTGAGGTTTTATTTAGTGAAACTCATGAAGTGTGAAGATGGACAGTTTTCAGGATGAGTTCAGACATTTTTACACAATCTACTGAGAGGAGTGTGAGACCTGAGTGGATCAGAACCTTTTCCTCTGGTTAAATAACTCTGATCATTAAAACATCTCCACTGAGGAGATCTTGGTGCAGAGTTCTCCTGGACTTCATCTTGAAGGGGACCAGAACTTCTCAAGGAGACAGTTTTGTGTCTCTCAGTCCACCTAACCCTGGACTCTCAGGTCCTCCAGGTGGACCAGCTGTTACCATGGTAGCAGTGGGCTCAGTTCTACTAGAACTGTTCTGAGGTGTCCATGAACACGTCCTGCAGCAGGAACTGAGCTGGACCTCGGCTCAGGACAAGAACAGACAGGAAGATCAGAAGCTGTCAGACAGCAGAGAGTCTGCAGGTCCAACATGCTGCAGTCCTCCCAGAACCAGAACCTGAATGATCCAGGTAGTCTGGATGGAAACAGTGGAGGGAGGAAGCAAAGGGAGCAGAGGCTGAACTGTGGAGGAAAACCTGGAGTCATTCTGCTAAAATCAGTGATTCAGTCAACAGACACAGCAGAGAATGAAACATCTAGCAGCTTCTGGTGCTTCTGGCTTCTTGATGAACATTTACTGACCTGGAGGCACATCTGTCAAGGTTTGGATCACACAAAGTTTTAGCTTATAAATCTGGACAATCAGATGAAACATTTAACAAAGTCTGATGGTCTCTCACATTATTGCCTCCTCTCATGTTTTCTGATGTTGCTGCATCACAAAGTTTGACTAAATGTCTTTTTAACATCTAAGAAATGGTGGAAAACACTAAAATCATCAAAGCTTAATGCAGGGAACGGAAACGTTAATCATAAATTCTGGACTGAAGATGTTTTGAAGTGTTCAAACAATAAAGATGTCAGGCTGCAGGTTGTGGTGGAAGAACTTATTTTTAAAGTAAATCTCTGTAAACATTGAAAGATAAAAATTTCCACATTTCAATCAAATATTCTGCCCATAAACCAAGAAACGTAAAAAAATATTAGATTTTATCTGCTCTGTCATCCCTAAAAGTTTCCCTTTCATCTTTTCTGTCAAATCAGTCAGATCAGTTATTCATGAAATGTATCCCTTTATTTAACACTTTACAATAAAATATACAATTTAATATTTTTAGTCTCACTTTATTTCTCTCTGAGGAACAAGGAAAAATACTGAGGAACTGTGCGTGTTTAAATAAAGTGAAATTTTAACATGAATAATAGACTGTTTTCATGTGTTTAAGTTTTTATTTGTTTGTTCAAAAGATTTGAAGAAATTTGTTTTTATATTTTCACAGAAAAACGAGGAAAACTGCAGAACCTTGATAAGACAGAACAACAATGCTTCCTGTTAAACTACATGATGTCAGTGAACGCATCACAGCACCATCAGGGTCTAGAAAAACTTCACATGTTGCCAAAGTGCTGTGAAGAAATGTACAAAAAAAATTTAAAAGGCCGGGTTTTCAGGTCTGCTTGTTGGACTTCCTGAGTTTGGAGGTTCAGGCCGATTCTTTGCTTCTGTGGAGATAAACGGGTCAGTTTTATTCATGGAAGTAGAAAATAATAATAAACACAGAGACGGTATTTAGAGAGGATTCTCTTTCTCATAACAAAAAGCAGAATAACAAAAGGAATAGTTGATAAAGTTTGAAACAATTAACTACTAATTAATTATTCATATTCAAAACCAGGATACAGTTTATAAATCTTATTCATCTATTAGATGGAGACGTTTGCTCATCAACACAGTTCTCAGGATTTTAACTATCAGTGAAAATTATAATTAGTTCTTCTCACCAGAGACGTTGAGTTGACATATGTCAGAACCATGACCATCATCAGTCTCCACACCACAGTAATACTGTCCAGAGTCTTCAGTCCTCAGTCTGGACACATGGAGTCTGATTCGTCCATCCTTCAGGACGTGTTTGTCACTCTGGACTCGTCCTGAAAACTTTTCATTCTGAGACTCTGACACCTCAACACCTTCATGGACCTCATAAAGGTCAAATTCTTTCCTAGGAGTTAACAAGCTGCAGAGGATATACAGATCTCCCCAGGGTCGATCAGGTCTGGTGGTGAAGGTCCACTCCAGAGTGATGTTGTGGTTCTCCTCTGCCTGATAGGAGCTCTGTGTCACATTCACTACAAATGTTGCTGCTGAGGAGACAGAGAGGGAAAGAGAGGAGCAGACACACTGAGAACTGGAACATGGGAGTCTTTAAATTACATCTCTAGAGCTTTCTGTCCCATGATGCTCTCTGTGCTGTCAGAGCTCTGCTTGATGCTCTTCAAGTCAAACTGCTTGATCAGATGCAGCTGGAGGATTGAAGTGTTCCCTTCACTGACAGACTTTTCACTGATTATTGATGGATTTAGACTGAACAAAGAGAAGATGGAAACTGACCACAGAGACATGAGTTGAGGATGATGAGCAGCAGGATCCTGCAGATCATCTTCTCCCTGTGAGAGGAGACAGAGGAGGAGAGTCAGCAACACATCAGCTCCAGCATCAGCAACACACAACCAGCAACATCTACAGTCTGACTTCATCCAGTCATTCAGCAGCTAATCCTCATTATTAACCTCTTTATCAGACACTGCTGCTCACCAAAACACTTTATCTCTGAACTCTGAGGTTTCAGTCAGAAACTTGGACATAAAGAGCAAAACTGCTGAGTCAGGACTTGATGAAGGGGAGAAATCAGCAGCAGCCCAGCTGGGTTCTACTGGACCAGAACCACATCAGTTAAAGCAGGTTTTACTAAGTCCTCATGAAGGTTTGTTTCTGGCTGATGGAGGTAGGAAAGCACGGATGAAAACAAATGGTTACTGTTATGAAAAATATATAATAATTTTTATATTAGTGTATTTTTAAAGTTACCCAAATTTTAATTGTTAAACAGTGATTTGGGATGGGGAGTTTTGTAGACTATTTGAAAACACATCAGCTCCAGCATCACTCACTCATAACAAAGCAGAAGTATTTCTAAGTTAACCTAAAATAAAACACATAAAACCATTAAGTTAAGCTAAAATTAGAGGTCACAAGTTAAAAAAAATGAGCCGTTTGGGAGTTGAAAGAGCCAACTGGTCTTTGGGAACTGAGCCAAAGTTGGCTCTTTGAGCAGAAAGGATTTCAGCCATCATTATGTTAGACTGGAAGATGCTGTTTAACTCCACCCCTCAACATTCTTATTGGTTGGCTAAACAACACCAACCAATATGTGGGTGGGGTTAACTATATTCTAGTTTTTAATTTTGTGTTATGTAAAAATAAAAACAATGCTTTATGAATTACCATATTTTCCTCCCTATCTCCATCTGTCTCTAAACTGTTTTAATACTCCATTCTCTCCCATTTTCCATAATTACTTTCCTCATCCTCTCTCTTTCCGTTGCATATTTAATGCATTTCATCAGAACATGATCCACGTTTTCTTTTCCTCCACAACCCTCACATATATCATTATTTCTCTTCCCTAGTAAATACAAAAACTCATTCAAGTAGGTGTGTCCAGTTCTTAATCTAGTAAAACTTATCTCTTCCCTTCTGCTTCTTTCTCCATAATTTTTAATTATTACAGATTTTTGAACCCTATACAATCTTCTTCCTTTCTCATCTTCATCCCATATTTTTTGCCATATTTCTGTTTCTTTCTTTTTAATTATTGATTTACCTTCCCCTTTCCCAAATGTAATCTGATCAATATTCTGCTTTCCTAAAGCCTTTTTAGCTAGCTTGTCTGCTGTTTCATTTCCTTTCACCCCTTCATGTGCTGGTACCAAACCGAACTGAGCATCTATTCCACATCTATATAACCTAAATAAACTCTGATAAATTTCTAATACAAGGTCTTTCCTATTATTTCCTCCTGAGTGTATACTTTCTATTGCAGCTTTTGAATCTGTGCAAATTACCACCCTGTCCGGTCTAACCTCCTGCACCCACTGTAAACTAAAAATAATTGCAACCATTTCTGCTGTGTATATAGATAAAAGGTCTGTTAATCTTTCACAGATGCATATATTGAACTCTGGAATGAATACCCCTATTCCCACATTTCCCTTTGAATTTTTTGAACCATCTGTGTATATTTTTAAACAACTATAATACACTTGTCTAATGTATAAGCTAGTTTTAACCCCGACTTCATTATGTTTCCATTCTCTTTTCATTTCATGTATTTTAAGGTCAACTTTTGTTTCTGGAAACAACCATGGTGGCACAGCATTAATTGGGTTATTTTTTGAAAATGTCTTATCCTCCAGCTCGTACATTTTTGCCCATTCATTCACATTCCAGCCAAAGCCCTTTCTTGTAAATTTGGAATACTCCCAACAATTCTCTATTATGCTTGTTGCTGGGGTTTTTTCACTACTGCTTTTAATTCTGATCCAGTATGAAAGTGATATTTTAACCCGTCTGATTTCTAAAGTTTCTCCAGCCTCTACTAAAAAAGCTTTAATAGGGGTAGTCTAAGTTACTCCAGTAGCTATTCATAATGCCCTATATTGTAATTTATCTACTATTTGTAATGGTGATTTTGCTGCTGCTCCATATATCATACATCCATAATCTATTGCTGATCTCATAAGTGCTCTATATATATTTAATAGTGACTGCTTATCAGCCCCCCAATCATTCCCAGCCACGGCTTTCATAAGATTTATTACTTTCTTGCATTTTGTTTCTAACTTATTAATATGCATTTCCATGTATATGAATTATCTAACCATAATCCTAAATATTTGAATTCAGCTACTCTTTTCATAGGTTGATCATGTAATTTTATTTCTCCTATATCAATATTTCTTTTATTACTAAAAATTATATAACAGGATTTACTTACTGACAATTTAAATCCCCATTCATATGACCATTTTTCTATTTTAATAACAGCCCTTTTTATATTTTTAACTACATGCGATACATTCCTTCCCCTCATCCATATGGCTCCATCATTGGCATAAAGTGCTGATTTAATGCATTCATCCAGATTTAAGAATATATCATTAATCATAATATTAAAAAGTACAGGACTAATTACACTCCCTTGAGGAGTGCCATTTTCTACTTTAAAATCTTTTGAACATTCGTCCCCAACTTTGACTCTAATTTTCCTTTCTGTAAAGAAACTTGCTATCCAGTTATACATTCTTCCACCTATTCCCATATTTTCCAACTTAATCAATAAACCTTCCCTCCACATTGAGTCCTATGCTTTTTCTATGTCAAAGAATATTGCTATTATCAATTCTTTCATTTTTAGTCCTTTTTCTATATCATTAGTAATTCTCACTAATGCATCCATTGTAGACCTTCCTGTTCTGAATCCACATTGATAACTACTTAATATCTGCCTCTGCTCTAACATATACCCCAATCTTTTTACTAATATTTTCTCCATCCATTTACATAAGTGAGAAGTCAATGCTATTGGTCTGTAATTATTTGGGTCTGAAGAATCTTTTCCTGGTTTATTAAATGGGAGGATTGTTGCAGTTGTCCATTTATTTGGAACATTACATTCTCTCCAAATTTTATTAAAAAGTTGGAATATAAATTTTAATGTTGCTTCCGGTAACCTTCTAAACATTGCATAACATAGATTATCATCTCCTGGAGCAGAGTATCCAGTATCTTTTATAACTGTTTTAATTTCATTCATACTTATTTCTTCATCTAATGCTGAAACCGATCTATTTTTCTTTTTATAAATATCATTAAATTCTTTTAGATTTTGTTCTTTTTGATTCCTATGTATATTTCCTAAATGCTCCCCACTATGCACTGCTGCAAATGCCTCACCCAAAACATCTGCCTTATCTTTATTTATCACCACTACTTCTTGACCGCTAACCAGTGCTGTAATTCTAACTTGACTTCTTTTTCCACCCATCTTCTTAAACATTGACCAAACATTTTGTAGTTTAATTTCTGCTCCAATTGAAGAGCAATAATTTCTCCAAGTTTCCTTTTTAGCCTCTAATTATTTTACGAGCCTCTGCGCCTTTCTTCTTATATTTAATAAGATTTTCTCCTGTCAAATTTTTCTGTAGAGTTTTAAATGCTTTATTTCGTTCTTTAATCACTCTACTACAATCCTCATTCCACCATGGCACAATTTTTGTCTTTCCTTTGATTGTTGCTTTTGAAATACTAAGTTCTGCAGCATTCAGTATATGTTCCGTTACCTGTTTAGTGCACTCATCTATATTTCCTTTTAATGTGACTAAATGACTTGTTCGCTCACAAACTGTTTTAAAAATTTGCCACTCAGCTTTATTAAAACACCATGTTGTTATTCTGATTTCATCTTGTCTAAATAATTTATCTTTAATGATTGTGCTAACAGGAAAGTGATCACTACCTATTGTGGACTCTCCCCTCACACACCATTCACAAGAACTAATGATCGTACAGGATACTAATGTTAAATCAAGACATGACATAGTTCCTCTATGTCCGGGTTTCCCGCAGCGCTATCTTTGCGAGGCGGCCGCCTCGCTAAACTCACGGTACCGCCTCGCTAACATTAAAAAAAAAAAAAAAAAAAAAAAAAAAAAAAAAAAAAAAAAAAAAAAAAACGTTAACACGCGGTTGTTTGTTGTTTCTATTATGTGCAATTAAATCCCCACACCAAACTTCTCTTCTTGTTATTGATCCTGAAAGTTTATTAAACATCTCACTTTCTAACATTTTACATGGATTATAATAGTTTAGAATTACCAATTCTTTCTAAGTTAAATATTTCTATACTTACACATTCATACTGACCAGGTACTTGATATGCTCGGTTAAAAAAGTGTAGTGTAAACGGGCCTATTGTCTCTGGTTCTGAAACTGTTTTTCTAGAACACAGACACTCTGTGCATGTTTTTTTTTTTTTAAGGAAAACATTAAATCTGTTGTAAACACATACATTCAGATTCCAACAGGTTATTAAAGTGTGTTGTCAATCTCTTAACAACAGCAGAAAATGTCAGATTAAAAACTGATCAACATTAAAATAGAACAGACTGACCTGATCTGATGAGGGTCCATCTGGTAAACAGTCTACGGTGAAGAACCATGTGACCTCCTGGACCACGTGAGTTCTCTGTGAGCCATTCATGAACATTGGAAAATTGGATTCTCAAAGCCACAAACCTCTAGACTGGCTGCTACACACTGTTACCAATTTAGTGGCTTTTGCAGATTTTTTTTTACTGGAAATAGATGTAGACTTCTCTAGCAACTTTTTATTTTTTTTAAATGAGCATTGACAAATTTATCAACTTTTTCAAATGTCAATAACATTTTTGTCAACTACATTGAACACATCTTGGTTTCCAACCCCACGATGTTCACAGAGCTGCCAGCAACACTGATGCCTGAGCAGTGAGGCAATGAGCCCCTTCTAGTACAAACAGGGCCGGTTCTAGCCCTTTGGTTGCCCTAGGCGAGATTGAGTTTTGCGCCCCCCCCCCCTTCATTGACTCAAGGTGAGTCAAAGTCAAGCAGAAATGCAATAACAAATGTACTCTTCATTTGATCCATATCCATCAAATTTTCTTAATTCGTTTGTGAGACACACTTTAGGTTGGGGGAGACTTGAAAGAACGGGAGTTCTGAGGGGCTGAGGGAAAATCAGTAAGGCAAAAGGAGGAGTGTAACTCAGAGCTGTATTGAACTCAGTGAGCCTCTCCTTGCTACTGTCTCCAATATTAGGCCACTAACCTTCTTGTTAACTAGATTAAGCACCGTTCATCCGGTGTTTGGACACTACTAAGTGAAATCTCATTAGAGCTCACCTGGTTATATAATTAAATATAAACTAAAAGCAAACAATCTAGTGATGGTTGTTCTTGCTGGATCATTGGAGGATTGATGTGAATCTTTTCTGTTCAATAAAGGAACAATATGAGTGATCCTTTATTCATAGTTTGATGTATAAAAATGGCATTTCTGGTGTGGTGGTTTATGCTAATTTATCTGTTTAATTTAAAACTGATCAAAGTCAGGTTGTATGTGTTACAAAATATGAGTTGCTGCTAATAGGTGTTGAGTTTTTGTGTCTCACTGAACTTATCATGTCAGAGACGCCACTGCTCATCAGGTAAAAATGACAATAACAGCAACAATAAGGAACAACCCTAACCCTCAGTTACCATTCCAGAGATGAAACTGTGTTGTTCACAGATCTCTCTGAGAACCAAACAATGCAGAGACACGCTCCAGCGCTCTGAGGACAGGAGGGCATAACTGAAAGCCGTATGAGTTAAAGCCTTTTCTCTGAGAGCTGAGAGAGTTTCCTGCACTGTAGAGACAGCCGAGTATGATTCCTGTAGAAAAGAGATCTATCAGTCATTGTTGATCAGAAATAGAAACAGAACCAGTGTACTCGTTCTGCTTATAACCAGATTATTTATCTCCATAAGTTAATGTTTATTTATATAGAGCCTTTCACAGACTACAGAGGGTCACAAAGTTCTTTACAAAAATACACAAAGTACACAATACACAATAAAGTGGCACCAGCAGGAGGAGCAGAAGAAGAGGAGGTCATGCTGGGTAGATCTGTGGTCAGATGCTCCTGCTGCAGTTTGACGGTTCCTCAGTTTTGATTACAGAACGTGGGAAATGTCCAAGATTGAGTGAAAAAGCTGAGCAGATTCATCAGGAGTCGCCGTCAGTCAGTGTCTGCTTGTGGAGGCTGCAGCTTAGATCTAGAAAGACTAGATGTTAGAGCAGCAGACTGCCACCATCGCTTCATAGAGTTCATTTCCATCTCCAGAACCTCCTCTGGAGCCATTTGGACCTCCCTTCAGCCCTAAACTGCTGAATAAAAGCCTCTCAGTGGAAACTGGAGCCATCAGAAGATTTACCCTCAGAGTTCAATCCGTCCAGTTTCTGCAGACTTTTCTTTGCTCCGTTCAGCTTCCCTGAAGGTAAAACAGTTCTGTGGGCTCTACAGTTTGATCACTTTTATTTTTATTTTCTTTGTTTAGTAAAGTCCCTTCAGATGACATGTTGGTAACTGATGTTCTATAGATAAAGTGAATTGATTTGATCCAGACCACAGCAGCTTCAGACCATCACTCTATAAATGTCTCCATTCAGTCTCTTCCAGTCAGAACGGTTCTGATCATTCAGAGCAACACAGGTTTTAATGTGTTTGTCTGCTCCCTGTCAGTGGGCGTGCACTGATCTGAGCTGTGCTTTGAATTCCCCCTTTGTGTTTTTAGGCACCAACCCAGTGAGATGTAATGTAGAGGAGAGTCATAGTGAAGCTGCACAGGAAGTGTCTTCATGGGTTTCATCACAGGCTGGAACAAAGCCAGGATTGGGGATTGTTGTTGAGACGTCTGTTTTAAACACAAACCAGTAAGAGCCTGTGTTCAAACACTGCTTCCTGAAAATAAAAGCTATTTTACTGCAGCCTGTATGCTTCATCTGTTTCATTCTGTTCACATTAAGTTAAGTTAATTAATAGTTTACTATTTCAACAATTGTTGAAAGCTGGAATAAACAGTAGAGCTAATGATGTCAGTGTGAGTTTGTTGCACCAGGACAGAGGAAGGTGGTCTGGGTTAAGAGAGGATTGTAGAATGCAGTTTATTTATAAATGCATAAAAAGATTACAAAGTTTGTCTGTCTGTCTGTGAATCTGTTTTTTCTTCAGGAAGTGATTCAACACGTCGCTCTATTCTCACTGAAACACTGAAAGAGTTGCTTCAAGTAGACACAACAGAGGACAAGACATACCTGAAGACACTTGAGAAAAAGAAAGACTGTCAAGTGTCCCACTAAGACCTTTAGGGACAAAAGTGAGAAAAAGAAGATTAATCAGATGAAACTTTTAACAAAGTCTGATGGTTTCTCACATTATTTTCTCCTCTCATGTTTTCTGATGCTGCTGCATCACAAAGTTTGAATAAATGTCTTTTTAACATGTAGGAAATGTTGGAAAACACAGAAATCATCAAAGATTAATGCATGAAAAGTAAAAGTTTCTAAATTCTGGACTGAAGATGTTTTATGGTGCTTAAATAAAGACGTTAACTAAAGGTTGTGATGGAAAAGTGAGACATAAAACTGCTTAGATCTGCTTATACACAGGTTTATTTCAGCATTGAGTAAATAGAACCACTGTGCTATCATCTCCTGATCCTGTTCCTGCATGTCTCTAGATAAATCAATCCTAAGATTCAAAACCTGAATGTAATAACACTGAGGTTCAGACACCTCTGGTCTGAGAGCCACCTGTGGCCCTCAGGACCATCTAAACATCCTTCAATAGTTCAGATGATGTTTCCCAAACAAAATGGAGGTTTAAATGATACTTGAACCTTTTTTTCTTATGCCTAAATATGAAAACCTACTTAGTTGAAACAGAGCGATACTTTTTAATGACAACCACTGCAACAGCTAGTGTGATAATCAGTCCAGCTACAGCCATCAGTCCAGCATTTCGATGACTGCTTCCATCCTCGGTTCTTCCCTCCATGTTCTCTGCAACACAGAACCAGGTGTGAGTAGAGCTGCAGAACCCAACAGGATCCATTTAGTCTCTAAACTGCTGACACATCATTTTCTGCATCCAGACCAGCTGCTTTCTCCAGACTCATCTACAACATCTTTAGAAAACACAAACATCTGATCTGACACCTTCACTGCAGAACCAGAACCACATTCAGTCATGAAGGGACTTTCCCCCTTAGATCAGACACAGAACACAGTGCAGAACTCTCATTGTTACTTCTATGTTTATTTTAGACATTTTAATTGGATTTTTTCTTACATTTAGAGCTGGAAAACTCCAGGGAGCTGCTGAAAACTCTAAAGACAAAGAGACGCACTGACAGCTCACCTTGAGGAGGAGCTACATCCAGGAAGATGACAGCAATGGGGTCAAAGGTCAAAGTGTGTCTCTTCCTTCGGTTTGCTTCCCTCTGAAAAACTCGACACTCGTATGTTCCTCTGTCGTTAGTCGTCACGTTCTCCAGAACCAAAGACACGTCTCCATCCTTCATCTGTCTGTCCTGCAGGTCCACCCGGTTCTGATAAGATGGATGCTGGAGTTCTGGATCCAGCTGCTCATCTCTGAACAGGAGGACATATTCTGGTTCTAGATCAGGTCGGGTCCACTTTACAAAGACAGCAGGTTTCTTGTTGGGGACTTGACATGGCAGAGAGACGTTCTTTCCAGGTACAGCTCTGATGTTTTCCTGAACTGCAAGACAGAGAAGAAGAACAGAGCAGAGAGGTTAAAGAGGTCCAACAGAACCGCTGTGGTTCCACAGTAGAACCAGAGAGAACAGGAACCAAGGAGAGGATCTTGGTCTCTGAACTGGACTGGTAGAAAGGCTCATGACCCTAAAACAAGAACTATTACTGGAATCAGCAACAGTCTGGTTCAAATGATCTAACAACCATATTTGGTTATTTGATGAAAAATTTATTAAATTTAATTGTTTAGGCTGTAATCCAATACAATATATTTGAACCTTTTGGTGAGACACTTAAACAGGAACTGAGCTGTTTTTATATCAGGTTTTTATATCAGTCTGGTTCAAATGATCTAACAATGATATTTGTTTATTTGATGAAAAGTTTATTTTTATTCAGTTGTTTAAGTTTTCATCCACTGGTTTGATAATTTTATGAGTCGAGTTAAGAGCTCTAGATGCAGCTGGAGGATTGAAGTGTTCCCTTCACTGACAGACTTTTCACTGATTATTGATGGATTTAGACTGAACAAAGAGAAGATGGAAACTGACCACAGAGACATGAGTTGAGGATGATGAGCAGCAGGATCCTGCAGATCATCTTCTCCCTGTGAGAGGAGACAGAGGAGGAGAGTCAGCAACACATCAGCTCCAGCATCAGCAACACACAACCAGCAACATCTACAGTCTGACTTCATCCAGTCATAACATCAGGACAACTCTGTCTTTTTACCCCCACCAACACAATGTCTGTGTCCACGGTCTGTTTCCTGCTCTGGAAATCTCTAATAAAGCTTTCTGTAGTTTATGGTGGACATGTTTTATATAATTTAGTACACTAGTTGATCTTTTATCAACTTTGTAAGACAACAACCAGCATGTGAGGCTAAATAAAGCATCTTTGAGCTGCTGTCTATCATCCAGTCCCTGTAAGTCTTGCAGTGCATTGTGGGAGGCAGAATAAATCAACTACTTTGGGGATTGCTGCCCTCTGCATCTGCTGGCAGCTCCTTTGGCCTCTCTGAGAAAACATCCATGTTCTCCTTCCACCTACCAGCTTCCCTGATCAGAAACATTTTAGTTGAGCAGAAAGCAGGATTGTGTAAATGAAGCTGCTGATGGTCTCTGATCCATTCTGCTTGGTGAGCAGGCAGCTGTTCCTCCATCCACACTGACACTATTATCTGTGGAGGCCAAGGAGCAACCTTCAGTCTACCACTGGAGGGTCAGGCTCTCTGCTGCTGCATTTATTTATTCAATCATTTAGTTTAAAAAGAAGTCAGACTATTTCAGCATTCCTGTACTAGACATACATCACAATGTTTTTACTGTTTACTTTCCTGTTCTCTATGTGTTAACCATCTTTTCTGTTCCACAGCAGTTCAGCGGTTAATAAAAGGTTTACTTTTGTCATCTCTGTTTCTAACTCAGTACAAAATATCTTTTAAATTTGTAGACTGTATTTATGACACACCAAGTTTACTCTATATCTGTATAAATATGGATAGAGAAACTATTCATGCCCCCCTGTCAGCTGTCAGATGAACATTAAACAACTAACAGATAAAACAGTTTAACACAGCAGATATAACATACTCACCTTCTCTTCTTTTCCTTCAGCCCAATTACTCTCTCTTTACTTAATGCTCTGAGCTTTATATAGAGAGAGGAAGGGACGTAGTCACTCATTCTGAGTCATTCTATTGGTGAACTCATACAAGTTTTTTGTTTTGTACTCGCCTTGTCAACAAAAAGAAATGTGCAGACAGAGGGAATTTCACACAAACCAGACCGGAACTGAAGTTAAGCACCAGACCCACATGTCACAAGTTCCTTAAAATGACCCTTAAAGTGCTCACCTAAATTACACGTAAGTTAATTTTGCGCACCTACATTCAAGCGCAAGGCAATGCAGCACGCGCACCAAAGTACTCCTGGTTCTGTGTAGTTAAACAACATAGCATGAAACACAGCTACTAACTCTCCTTTGACTGTTATTGGGAGATTTTGCTGAGGACAGCTAATGTACTGGTTCATGAAATGCACACTGGCTGCTGATAAAATCCCCTGGGGCTGAGGGAAGTTGAGGGGAGAGGAACAGTAAGAAGGGTAAGGCACAGAAACACAGCGCATGTGGTTAAAAATGAGGAATTAATAATAAACAAAACTTAGAAACAGACTAAAAGGTGTTTTAGACTGCATCCGGTTAGCAGAACTGTTTTCTGATCCAGCGTGCAGCCGTGACTGGTTCTGAATGAAGGATTCATCTGGCAGCCACTCTCCCCCCTTACCTCCTGCTACGCAGTACCGGACCGTACCGCCTTACTTTCACCACTGGTTCACCAGTGGTTAAGACCAAATAATTGTGGTCTTAACCACTCTACTGCTCCCCTGTTAACACGAAATGCAGCAGGAATTACTGATGGCCACAAGTTATGAAAGAAGTTGAAACAGCTCAGCAGAAGGCATGTTTAGACAGCTGTGAACGGATCATTGGCAGCCCAGATGGGCTTTGTTATTTTTATGCGTGAGAAATGCCATGTGCTGCGTGTGAGAATGTGAAGTTAGTGAAATGCGTGTCACACGGTCAATGCTGGTGGAAAATCTGTCAACTTTTCACAAAAATAATCACAAAGCTAAAAATCTTCTCCTCCTAATTTAATGATCAAAGCTGTTAAGTTCCCATTTTTAACAGTTTAGCATCCAGCAGTGGTAGCATAATATCCCTGCTGTGTGAACCTGTGACCTTGTGATGCTGGGATGAACTCAGGGTCAAACTCCAGCCGTCTAAGAAGGTTTCTCTGCTTTTGGGCTTCCGGTTTTAACAAGCTCTCCCTTCAGGGAGATGTTCCCCCCTTGGCTCTCTGTCTGTAAGGTTCTGGTCTCCATCCCCACACATCTAGCAGTGGTTGTACTGCTGAATCTGCTGGAGATAACTCCATAGTTTTCCACTAAGCCTCACAGGGAGAACCTCACCAATGTCCTGGAGGTCTTAATCCAGCTGCTAAATAATGAGCCCTTATAGATGGGAGAGCCTCTCTGTTGTTAATCCAGTTATAGTTACTATTGAATATCTGTGAACGATGTTGAGACTGAAGTAGGTAAAGACGTCTGGAGAAAAGCAGCCTCAGCCCAGGAGCAGGAGTTTATTTTTCTGATGTATTAAATCAGTGTCAGTAGAACCAAAGAGCTGAATTAAAGTTCTGCTAATTTAGACCAATGATAACAACGGTCCATTAAAACAAAGATGGCCGACAGAATCTGACCTTTAGAAACATGTTTAGTCTAAAATCATCGTAATGGTTACATGTCAGATATATTGATCATTCATGTATATTAATGCTGTAAAAGTCCTGGTTCTTCATTAATTATGTCCAGATGTTCTGTGAAATTTAAATTTGATTTTGTGGTGATTTGAGCTTTAAAGGGACAGCTGTTAGTGGGTTTGGGTCAAAGGGTGTTTTGGGGGTTTTATGTGGGTTTATTCTTTTAGTCTATAAAAATAAAAACTGCACATTCAAAGATTTATTTCTGATCTGCAAAGGTTTCTGTGAAGGTCCGACCAGTAAGGCACAAGGACAAAGGCATATATAAAAAGTATTTTCTATTTATTTTTCCCAAAATTGTTCACAGAAGACTTCGAACATCAAATCTCAAGAAAAAACTGACCTACCACAATGAACACACAGGGGAATTTATACACAAAGGCTAGCCTACACAAACAAGGAGGGGAGGGAGATGAGACAAAGACAACAACGCATCAACATAAATAACTAATTCAAACCAACATATCTTGACTACAACACAAGTATCAAACAAGACAACCTAACACCACAGAGGGGCAAAAACTATATCGTGTGAAGACATTTAAATAAATACTAACACTGAGAAAAAGATGGAGGAACCTCCACAGTTTCCTTCATCTTTCATGTTTTCTGTCCTGTGTTCAGCTTTATGTTTTCCTCCTAAGTGACACTTTATGTAACTTTAATGTCTGTAAATGAATAAAGTGAAAGCAAACGTCTGTCTGGGTGTTCTTGTAGCTTCAGAGGCAGATCTGTTCAGCTTTTAAAGACAGAAACTGTAGAGAAAACAGACACATTTCTCCAATCTCTCATATAAACTGCAGGCTTCTAGTTTTTCTGACGCTTTATTCTAACTCTGCTGTTTGATGCTGAACGCATGAAATAATAATCTGGAGAAAAATTAACAAGAATCAATCATTTATCTTTAGTTTTCTCTATACTTTACAGACATGTAGTCAGGACCTTTATTCACTGTTGAAATGTTTGATAACAGAACGGAGAACAACTGATAATACAAGCATTTAAACTTACATTAATTACATTCTACAAAAACAAACAAGAGACATAATATATTTCCAAATCAGAAAGAAAATGATCAAAAATATTACCTGAAACCATCAGGCAGTGATGTGAACTATTAATCAGATTAATCTTCTTGGTCTTTATCAGTGAGAGCAGAAACGATGTTAAAGGAGCAGAGCTTCACATCACCTGAGTGAAGTTGGCCCCCCCCCCCCACTCTCTTCAAATCAGACAAAATTGGTGTCAAACGTTTGTGCAGCAAATATTTTCAGGGCTGGTTGACCTTTGTTGACCTCTAGAAACATTTGTTTGTATCTTTAAAATGATAGCGGCACAAACGAAAATTTTTGCTGCACAAACCAGCACAAACGTTTGACAACAATTTTGTCTGATTTGAAGAGGGTGGGGGGGGGGGGGCAACTTCACTCAGGTCTTCAACCATCATCCTCCTTTACTACTGCGCCCTCTAGTGTTGAAATGCAACGAAAACTTTATTCCACTTTTGGTGGAATAAAAAAATAAAAACATGTTTTTATAATGAAAAACGGCGAATCAGACTCCATGAGTCCAGACTGAGGACTGAAGACTCTGGTCTGTATCTGTGTGATGTTCAGACTGATGAAGGTTCTGGATCTGGTTCTGGAAGATGTCGACTCAGCATCTCTGGTGATTTCAGCTGAAGGTGAAATAATTACAGGATCTTCACTGTTAAATGATCCCTGGTGGAGTTTGGACCCTGAGAACTGGTTGATCTGCTAATATTGTGTCTCTGACTGTAACATGTGCAGCAGCTGGACTGATAAAACATGCAGGAGGTGTTTCAAAGCTAATATTTCTGCTAATATTAAAATAGTCTGTAGAAATCTCAGCACAGCTGGAAAATATTTAAATTTCTAATATCAGTGTTGGAAAAAAGTTAAAAAGAGATGAAGTAATAAATATTTACTGAAGTATTTGCTCAGATTTTTTCTCTTATATTACATTTATGTCAGAAGCAGAAAGAAATGGTTGATTTCAGCTTTTGACCCTTTTAATGAAGCTCAGAGGTGGTGCTGGCATGGTATGGGTAATATTCTGGATAATCCAGATTGTCTGGTAAAGGCACCACATACTGATGTTATAATTATAAAGCTAGGTTGCTAATGCTGGTATAGAAAAAACTGTGATTAAAAATAAAAACAGAATTAATAATGTGACAATATTTAATAACCTAAACTGTATAAATCAGCAAAACCTCCCAGAAAAGAGCCTGAACAGGTGAACGGGCTCCACAAAGCCCAGATATTTAACTAATCCAACATTTCTGCTGTTTCTGGAGCAGCAGCTCCTCCTCTTCATCCTCTTCATCACTGCTGCTTGTTCACCATTCACTACAGAAATGAAGAGGTTCTGATGTGGTTCTGGAGGGAAAACATCAGAACAGAACAAATCAAAGGGAACTGATCCAATCAGCCAGATGTTCCTCATGTTCCAGGATCAGACCTTCAGCTGGAGATGCGCTCAGTTCCTAGATTCACCACCAGGTGGCGCTCCAGTACCAGCTGTGATGGGAGAACTGGTCTGAGGTCAGATTTAGTGAGGATCTAGCAGCTGGATTCTCTGCTGAGAGATTGAACAAAGTCCTGCTGCTGCAGTTGGAGAAACTGGACCAGAAGGAAAACTCTGCTGCTTTAGAGGAATTACTGGAAATATGGGAAATAAAAAGAGTCTGGAAATTATTCTGGTAGATTCTGACCCATCAAGGTCCAAATCAGAATCTGCACCACATGTTGGTAAAGGAGCAGAACCTGTCTCCATCATCAGGAGGTTTCTGAGGTCAGAGTCTGAGGGAGAAGCTGCTGCAGGAAATGCTCCACCACTGTGATTTAACCTGCTCTGTCCACTAGGGGGCAGTAATTCAGGTTTCACGGCTGGGACTCCTGAGCTCCTGCAGAATAACAGTCCATGCTGACACAAAGTGGTTTTCACAGAGAGATGAGCTCCTCATGGATCACTCTGTTGTTCCAGCTGATGGTTTCCATCAGTTTGTGAATCTTTCTGGACTCAGAATGATCTGAACTGTTGAAGCAGAAGATCAGATCAGTTTCCTCTCAGTGATGAAGCTAAATGTGATCTCAGGGTTCCTGACCTCCAACATCTGATGATCTGTTTCCCTTCAAACAGCTCAGAGTCTGTTTCCTCACAGCATTTGCAGAGTGGAGCTGTGAGGCTGTAAAAGTAGAAACGCTCTGGCATGTTGTCCTTCTCCTTCAGGAACGTTTCTAGATCAGCTGTTCCTCAGAGTCTCACTGGGACACTTTGACCCTGATGACTTCGTCCCTGATGATGCCGTTCCAGGGATAAACCAGTATACGGCTGATCTGAGCTTTCTACTGAATCCAGCCTTAGAAAACTTAAGTTTATCTTTGAAAAATCAGTCATTGGAGCATCATTCAAATCTGCTGACAAGAAACTGTTTCTACCAGTTGAGGAAAATCAATAAAAAACAAGAATTGTTTAAAAAGTTGATCTTGAGCTGATTATCAGTCTGTTTGTATCTTCTTCTTTAGATCACTGCAACAGTTTATTTTCTTGTCTAAACTAAAAGGAAGTGTCTGCAACAGGTCCAAAGTTCTGCAGCTAGATTACTGACCCACACCAACAGCAGGGCTCATGTTTCTCTCCTTCTAAAATCTCTTCACTGGCTTCCAGTTTCTCTTTGTATTAATTTCCAGATCTTGGTTGTGACTTTCAGATCTTTTCATGGTCAGGCTCCCTCCTACATCAAAGACCTGTTATGTCTCTATACTCCCTCTCAGAGGCTGGGGTTGTTGGTTCAGAACCCTCTCATGGGTCCTCGCTCCTGTTTTAAGTCCAGAGGAGAACGTTCCTTAAAGAACGTTGTGCCGAGGCTCTGGAATGATCTACTGCTCCCTTTATGTCTGATTTAATCTGTTGATGCTTTTAAGAACAAACTAAAGACACACTTTGTTTCTCAAAGCTTTCTGTCTGCAGCAGTCAGAGGGTTGTATGACCACCAAGCTAATTTCTGCTTAATTTAAAACACTGAGATAATAATTCTATATGTATTGTGTATTTTATGTGTTTCTTTATCTCTATGTGTATTGTGTACT
Source organism: Fundulus heteroclitus (assembly GCF_011125445.2). Taxonomy (NCBI): domain Eukaryota; kingdom Metazoa; phylum Chordata; class Actinopteri; order Cyprinodontiformes; family Fundulidae; genus Fundulus; species Fundulus heteroclitus. The sequence continues at coordinate 32,593,781 of NC_046374.1, forward strand.
TTGTATATTTTTTGTAAAGCACTTTGTGACCCTCTGTAGTCTGTGAAATGTTCTATATAAATAAACATTAAGTTACTTAGTTACTCTGATTGGTTACAGAATTACAAATGTTATGGATATTTTCAGGTTTAACAAAGGAATCCAAAACCTGAAAATAAAGTTTCATATTCATGAAAACCAGACCGCTGGTAGAGAGAAAATAATCAGTTTATAAACAGAACAAATACACTGGTCCTGTAGTTGTGATCAACAATAATTGATAGATCTCTTTTCTGCAGGAATCATACTAGGCTGTTTCCAAATTTGGAAAAAATGTGTGACTCACACCTTCGCCACAACTTTTCCTTTTACCTTGCTGGCAGCACTCCAGAAATGACGAACACACCTTGGCCGGCCTAGACAACTTTTCTCTGAGATGTGGCTCTGTGAGCTGCAGCATAACAAACTCTGAGGGCCTCAACCAAAATGCAATACTGAAATATAGGAGACAGGCAAACATTCAGACCATTACTATAACTAATGTGTAAAGAATGATTGTGAAAGATGTTCAGCTCAGCGTGGCATTAAATGGGAACCAAGCCAGAGAGACGCTTCAGTAAAGGTGTTTAGGATCCACAGTTCAACAGATTTAAGCCGACAACTAAAGAGCTCAGAGTCAAGAAGCAGAGAAGCTGAATCCCAGAGAAACTCTGACATTTGGTCCCAGACTGACGGCATAAAGACCTTTTTACATCCACAGTCATTTTCACTAAATCATTTATCCACTGAGGACTTTTCCTTCTTTCCAGGCAGCTTGTATTGTGAACATCTGAGCCGTCTGGGTTCTCCTCTGGAAGCTGCAGCTGGAGAACCTGGTGGATCATGATGGAGGTTGGAGAGGTTCTGCTTTCAGGTTCATCTCTGCTGATTAAGGCAATGAGAGAATTTGGTCCAATCAGGTTAGAGCTTTCAAACAGCTGCTTCAGCTTTTCTCTCCTCTGCTTCAGGTTCTTATTTAGAGCATTATAGAAAATATGTTTCCTCTTTCTGTGACTTCATATGAGCTCAATAAATGAAGGTTTATTTTGACATGAAGTTTATTTTTCTGCTCCTTCACCCGGATCTAAGAAATTGTTTCTGTTTTTTGCTAAAATTATCTCAGAAATACTTTTTTCTTTACTGAATCCATACTGTCCAATCCACTTTATTTATAAAGCACAATTTTAACAAACACAAGGTTTCTGAAGTGTTGTAAAAATATAAATCACGCTAAATATATAGCACAGTAAAATATGAAGTATACAATAGAAAGATAAAAGCAGTAGAATAAAATTTAAAAAAATAAAAGCCACTGCCCGCACATGATCAAAATCTGCATGTTTACACATAAACATCAACACTCTACATATTCTGTCATCAATCTCTATTTTACATAGAGTCAGTCCCTGCAGTTATTGGTTACATTTCTGTTCTGTATTTGGCATTAAGACAACAATTCTTATTGCCTCGTGTGGTAGACAGGACATAGGAAAAAAAAGGGCACTCCCTGTCCCTGGCAGTCAGTCATTGTTAACATTTCTGTTCCTGTTTGGTTTCACTTTTGCACATTAAGCTCCCCCTTCAGTCTCTGCAAAACCGAAAGAAGCTTCATAGTGAACTTCAGAGACTGCAGCAGAAGAACAAATCTCTCTTCCAGCTCCTCTGAAGTGTTCAGTTTCTAATGAAACAGTAAAGTGAACAATACATCCCTCCATCACTCAGGACACAGAGGTCTCACTCTGTCTGAATTTCTGCTGCAGTCAGCAGGAAACTTTCTTCATTTCTACCTGATGGTCTGAAGGGTTTAGTGTTGGTGGAGATCTGATCACTGTTCATGTAGATTTAGCAGAAAACAACAGTCCCTCCACCTTTGGAGGCTTTCTGTCTGCTGCTGATGGGAATCTCCTACTAACCTGTTTGCACCTTTAACTGGGTTATTGGTCTCATCATCAGACTGAACTTTGATCACTTCTGACTCTTTGGGTTTAATTTCTGGGTTTTAATCATGTTCACCTTTGACCTTGTGTGGTTCACATTATAGTTCAGAGGTCAATCACAGTAAAATCGTCTGTATTGGCTGAAAATGTGTAACGTGTAAAAGTTAAGGTGAAAGTAGTAATTTTGCTAAAAGAGTGAATAAAGTATAAATGTTTGCAGTTTTATCAATTGGGAAAATTTAAATAAACAGTGGAGCTCTTTGATCAACCAGAGGAGAGAGAGATCTTCATTTTGAGGTTGTTGCACCATGACTGAAGATGGTGGTGAGATTTTTTTTGGCCCTTGAAATTATTCTGTTTGGCCCCTGAACCGGATCAGAAATGGTCCAAATTAGGCCCTCCAGCAGAAACACATGATGCAGAGGTTTAAAAACATTAAAAATCACTCTTAGTGAGATTTTAATTTAATCCCACCATTGTGTGTCTCTCAATCCACCAAACCCAACTCTCTATAAATGTTTGTTTAAATATTGAACTTCTGAAATCTCAGTGATCATGTCCAACAGGCTCTCAGTAGACAGCTGTGGGGCACAAATCCTACGGCCTCAAGCTCAGATCTTCCAGTCAAAATGCTGGAAATGAACACGTTAAGTTTATGTTCTGCTGGATAGTGTGTAACCATCTAGGCAAGGCAGATTTATTTGTAACACATTTTAGAACAAGAACAAACTTTAGATGATTAAATCGTTGGATAATAAAAACAGAATAAAAGCAAATAAGAAGAAGAAGAAGAAAACCCTGAAGCTGAAAGTGAGACTTTCCTTTCAAAAAATGGCAAAATAACATGGTCCTCAGCAGCATTACCAACACGGCAGGCATGCAGAACAAAACATTGTAAAGATGACCTCAGGACCCACAAGGTATGCCGTTTCTCATGCCCATGATATTGTTTCTACATTCTACCTGTTTGTCACACCAGCAATAGAAAAAATAATCCTGGAGATGACAAATCTGGAAGGTTTTTGCAAATATGGAGACAGCTGGAAAAAGATGGATGAGATTGACCTCCAGGCCTATTTAGGGCTGCTAATCCTAGCAGGTGTGTACAGGTCCCGAGGTGAGGCTGCAGCTAGTCTATGGGATGCAGAGAGTGGAAGGCCAATTTTCCGAGCCACAATGCCACTCAAACTCTTTCACACCTACTCAAGACTGATACGATTTGATGAACGTGAATCAAGACCAGCAAGACATGTGACAGACAAACTTGCAGCCATAAGAGAGGTATGGGACAAGTGGGTGGAGTGGGTACCCTACCTCTACAATCCAGGGCCTGACGTAACAGTGGATGAGCAACTGGTTCCATTTAGAGGTCGTTGTCCTTTCTGGCAGTATATGCCCAGCAAGCCAGGAAAATATGGGATCAAGTCATGGGTGGCTTGCGATGCCAAATCAAGCTATGCTTGGAAAATGCAAGTCTATACTGGGAAGTCAACCAGTGGATGCCCAGAGAAGAACCAGGGGATGCGAGTTGTGCTTGATGTGACAGAGGGACTGAAGGGTCACAATGTGACATGTGACAATTTCTTCACCTCTTATGAACTCGGACAGCAGCTCCTGAAGAGGAAGATCACCATGGTTGGTACAGTTCCAAAGAACAAGCCTGAGCTCCCACCTGCACTGCTTGTGTCAAAGGAGAGAGAGGTTTTCTCCTCAAAATTTGCCTTAACGCCCACCACCACTCCAGTTTCCTACCTCCCAAAGAAAAACAAGAATGTAGTTCTTCTGAGCACACTGCACAAAGACGGCGACATTAGTGATCGTGAGGACAGGAAGCCAATCATCATCCTGGAATACAACCGCAACAAAGGAGGTGTGGACAACCTAGATAAGTGATTGGAACATATAGCTGCAGAAGAATGACTGCACGCTGGCCCCTGGTCATCTTCCACAACATCATTGATGTGTCCTCCTACAATGCCTTTGTGATTTGGAGAGAGATCAACCCAAACTGGATGTCCTGTAAGCACAACAAGAGGATGGTGTTCCTGGAGCAGCTAGGAAAGGCACTTGTAACTCCACTCATTGAAAGAAGGAAGCATGTCCCCCGCACAGAAGCCTCAGCAGCAGTTGTGAAAGCTATTCAGAGTGCAGCAGCTCCTGATCAACCTGAGGATCCATCTACCACAGCCACTTCCCCAGCTAGGGCAAGTAAGAGGAAGAGATGTCAGTTCTGCTCTCAAAAGAAGGACTGTAAAACACATACTGTGTGCTGCAGGTGTAAGAAATATATCTGCGAAGACTGTGCACTTGCATACTGCCCTACATGTGCTAATTAGTTGAATGGGTTATGTTATTTTTCATATTTTTGTATTGTACATTCTCTTAAATTGTTCACTGGAGAAAAGTAAAAGAAAATTAGTCATTGAGATGAATAAAAATGCATTCGAAACTCCTTTTTGCAGATTTCTTTCTTTTCTTAAGCTATAGAAATTCAAGTGGAGAGGGAAAACTCAAGTATTCACACATTTTGTGGTGAATTACAATATATAAGATGACATTTGGTGTTTAAAATTCATTTAAGCTGCTTATATTGGGGGTTTAGTGAGGATGGGTCATTTTGACCCGGAGGACACAGGGTGTAAACAGAAAATGAGGACAACAGGAGGGTTAATTGCCGCATTGCTAGACAGGACACTGGGAAAAGAAAAAAAAAGGTGCAAACTAACAGGTTAAACTTGTTTGACCAGATGTCAGTCTGCTGGGGTGTGTTTTCCAGCAGTTAGAAAGAAGGCATACACTGTCGCCTCCCTCCCAGTCATGACATGATCTTTCTGCAGATCCTCTTTCTCTTCTTCAGTCTCCTGGAGCAGCGAGGATCGTTGGACTCACAGCAACAGAGGAGACGGTGAGTATGTCTGCTGTGTTTTACTGCTTGATGTCTTTATGGATCCATTTGTTTTCATCCGTGCTTTCCTACCTCCATCAGCCAGAAACAAACCTTCATGAGGACTTAGTAAAACCTGCTTTAACTGATGTGGTTCTGGTCCAGTAGAACCCAGCTGGGCTGCTGCTGATTTCTCCCCTTCATCAAGTCCTGACTCAGCAGTTTTGCTCTTTATGTCCAAGTTTCTGACTGAAACATCAGAGTTCAGAGAGAAAGTGTTTTGGTGAGCAGCAGTGTCTGATAAAGAGGTTAATAATGAGGATTAGCTGCTGAATGACTGGATGAAGTCAGACTGTAGATGTTGCTGGTTGTGTGTTGCTGATGCTGGAGCTGATGTGTTGCTGACTCTCCTCCTCTGTCTCCTCTCACAGGGAGAAGATGATCTGCAGGATCCTGCTGCTCATCATCCTCAACTCATGTCTCTGTGGTCAGTTTCCATCTTCTCTTTGTTCAGTCTAAATCCATCAATAATCAGTGAAAAGTCTGTCAGTGAAGGGAACACTTCAATCCTCCAGCTGCATCTGATCAAGCAGTTTGACTTGAAGAGCATCAAGCAGAGCTCTGACAGCACAGAGAGCATCATGGGACAGAAAGCTCTAGAGATGTAGTTTAAAGACTCCCATGTTCCAGTTCTCAGTGTGTCTGCTCCTCTCTTTCCCTCTCTGTCTCCTCAGCAGCAACATTTGTAGTGAATGTGACACAGAGCTCCTATCAGGCAGAGGAGAACCACAGCATCACTCTGGAGTGGACCTTCACCACCACACCTGATCGACCCTGGAGAGAGCTGGTCATCTACTGCAGCTTGTTAACTCCAAGGAAAGAATTAGTCCTGTATCATTTCCATCAGGTCCATGATGGTGTTGAGGTGTCAGAGTCTCAGGATGAACAGTTTTCAGGACGAGTCCAGAGTGACAAAGACGTCCTCAGAGAAGGACGAATCAGACTCCATGTGTCCAGACTGAGGACTGAAGACTCTGGTCTGTATCTGTGTGATGTTCAGACTGATGATGGTTCTGGTTCTGGATCCTGTCATCTCAACGTTTCTGGTGAGTTCTGTTATTAGAAGTCTGTCTCTCAGGCTTTAAATTACTGAGAACTATTTGGACAAAGTTCACCAGATTGTAGCTGAGATGAAGCTGATCCCAGATCAGCATCACCAGCTTTAAACTAAAGTTTCCATCTTCTCTCCAGCAGCTGCTGATCAGCTCCAACCTCACACTGAGAATCCACAACCAGACCATCGCGGAAGGAGCGGTCTTTATTTTTTTCTGGGTCTATTAGGAATTAGTGTTTTTTCATTAATTATATTGGTATTATGTTTTAATAAAACAAAGTGTAAAACACATTTCTTTACATCCAAACAGAAATGGAGTTTCTCAGAGAAGCAGCCCATTAACCCTGAAAACAATGTTATAAAAATCTGATAAAACACAAGATTTTGTTCTTTAAAGTTTATTTTTGTTAAAGCAGCAATGATGAAAATATATTTCAGTGTAAACTAATCAGTCATGATTGATTTAAATCAGGGGTGTCAAACTCATTTTGGTTTAGGGGCCGCATTCAGCTTAATCTGATCTCAAGAGGGCCACACGAGTAAACTCATTGCAAGATTAAATAGAACTAATAAATGTGGACTTGTTGATTTTCATATTTTAAAATAATTTCACTTTTACACAATACATTATGAATAACCTCAGCGTTTTTAAGAAAAGTATGTGCAATTTCAACAATACTTTTACTCAGTTAAACATTTACTTGTGCATTATGCATAAGAACTGATCACAGTGATTATACAATGTTGAAAAACATTTATTCACATTTTTTGGAACTTAAAAACACTGTTCTGCATGACAAAATACATCAAACAGATAAAAATTAAGAAATGATTTAGATTTTTCCACACCTGAAGCTTAATCTGCTAATTAAAACACAGCGCCCCTCGTGGACAATATAGGAACTGCATATTTTCAATTAAACAAAGTACATGTTTTTTTTCAATAATTGTTTTATCATTCTCTTCCATTTATCTTGTCCACTTGTGAAAGTCAAATCTGATGAGCTCTTTGTGGCATCTTATTGCCACATTGCCAGACAGGACACTGGAAAAAAAAAAAAAAAAAAAAAATTATAATGATAATGCATTTAGCCACAGGGCCGGACTAAATTGTTCGGCGGGCCGGATCCAGCCCGCGGGCCGTATGTTTGACACCCCTGATTTAAATGGTCCGTTAAGTTCTAATGTGTGTTAAAAATCTGCAGCTGGTTCTGCATTTATTTTTCTACTCTTTACTGTGAATAAAGTGTCCATATTGTATAGAAATGTGATTCTGATTGCTCTGAATAAATGTCAACATGTTGTTAATAACACAATATAAATTAAAAATGTTTATATCATTAGATGGCTGAGAAAGGTTTTACAATTTATTTTATACAATTATGAAATCAAGACATTTTACTTTTAAAATTCTATGATTTACATATTTCGCATTTATTATTTCAAGATTTTACGTTTTCAGTGAAAATCTCACCAAGAGTGATTTAAATGTTTTTAAAGCTCTGCATCATGTTTCTGTGCTGGAGGGCCTAATTTGGACCATTTCTGAACCGGTTCAGGGGCCAAACAGAATCATTTCAAGGGCCAAAAAATCCTGAATGGTGGAACAAAATGACAGAAAGTGTGAAACAGAACCAGCTCCCAGCCCATTCTTTGCCAGAGAGTCTTCTGGTTCTGGAGTTTGATTGGATCAAAGAAACAAACTCAGTTTCTGTGATTTAAACAGCTGCTGAACTAAAAGCCCAGAACTCTGACAGCTCCAAGTGGATCAGAACCACGTGAAGAGACACAAGCTGCCTGGAAAGAAGGGAAAGTCCTCAGTGGATAAATTATTTAGTGAAAATGAGTGTGGATGTAAAAAGGTCTTTATGCTGTCAGTCTGGGACCAAATGTCAGAGTTTCACTGGGATTCAGCTTCTCTGGTTCTTGACTCTGAGCTCTTTAGTTGTCGGCTTAAATCTGTTGAACTGTGGATCCTAAACACCTTTACTGAAGCGTCTCTGTGGCTTGGTTCCCATTTAATGCCACGCTGAGCTGAACATCTTTCCCAATCATTGCCTCCTTCTTTCTCTCCTCCTCCTTCATCCAGCTGCTTCAGTCTGAAGCTGCGGCTTGTTTGGAGCTGAGATCCTCAGTCAGAAGAAGCTGGAGGATCAAAAGGTGGATGTGAAGCTGCAGAGTGAAACCCATCAGATGAAGAGAAGCTGCTGCTGGGCTCACATGGAGACACATTCCACAGAGATGGTGTCTAATCCACCAATATTAACCTCCTCCCTTATTAGAGGCCCTTCAGCTGCTTTATTATAAACAGACTCTGAAAGGACCTGCAGGAGGAACAAATCCAGAACTTAGAAGAACCTCTGATGTTCTCCAGGATGGACTAAAACAGAGAAACATCAGAAGATGTTCAGATGTGTTCAGCTGCTGATTGATCAGGAGGCCTTTGACTTTTCTTGGTTTCAGCTGCTGGTCAGATCAAAGTCAGGACTGATAATATGAGTTCAGTTGATAACATGAAGACTTGTTCAGCCTGAAAAATGGTTTCAGCCAGCAGCACTCTGAGGAGAACCATTAGATCCAGGAAGCAGCTGGGAGCTCTAAGACAGAGGCCTCCTTCAAGCAGAGGGAGCAGCTTCAGTTGTTTTAGAGACAAAACTGACAGGAAAACTAGAAAGCTGACTGTCAACAACTGATGCTGAATCAGTCAGAGGTTAGATTTCATGATGAGATGTTTTCTAGGAGGCAGCAGGTCAGCTCTCTGACTGGGTTTCTGCTCTGGGACAATCAGTGAAGGAGGAAACAGCAACATCTGGTTCAGTCTAAGAGGACTGAGAGACTCTCTGGGTTGTTGTGTTCATTTAGAAATGAAACACATGTTGGTACCGGACCAGAACCCGTCTCCATCATCATCAGGTCTCAGTTGGTAAAATGAAGGCGTGTCTCAAAGAGAATGTAGGACAGGGAAGTTCTGGTCCAGGTTGAACTGATGAAGATGGAGGTGCAGGAGGACTTCATCAGGTGACTTCCCACCAGAACCACACTGAGAGAGTTTGGGCCGAGCTCTGGTTGGAGGACAGAGATATCTGTGTGAAACATTCAGATCAATATTCCAATATTTATAGGATAAACTTTTTATTTTGGTGGTTGTTGTAATTTTCACAAGAAGAAAGTCTTCCAAGTTTTCTTATCTTTTATTTTCTGTTTTTGATCAAAGGTTTGAGGGTAGAATTACTTTTTAAAGCAGATTGTATTTAATTAGATAAAAAGCAGCATATTGCCTTCAATTAGAGATGATTTTGTATCGAAAGTAAATAAATTAGAGCTGTATTAAATGTTAAATAATCAATCCTGCATGTTGTAATGTAAGGGAGACAGTTTCTATGTGTCAGAGGCTCAGAGAGTCCAGATGTAATAAACTGGACATTAAATCCTGTGGGATTTGTCTCTAATAAGTAGTTTAAATGTAGAAGTTTTCAGTGCAGAGAAGCAGGACAGCAGGTTCAGGTCAGTGATCTCACTGAGGAGCAGCTTCTCTCTCTGCAGAACCAGCTTTGGGTCAACATGAGACCATTGTTATCATCCATGAGAGCCTCTGCTATGAAAAGCTCATTACTGCCACCTAGTGGACGGATGAGGCTATAATTCATGGTGCAGCATTGAGGACAGGAGCAGTCAGAGAAGAGAAAAGGTCAGAGGTCAATGAGGATGGAGGCTGACAGACTCTCTGCAGGTTTCCATAAAACACCATGAAGACGATGATGAAGATGAGCAGAAAAGCAGCAACTGATGCGGTGAAATCTAGAGGCGGTCTTTCCTCCACTGGGTCAGAGTTTACAGTTTGTCTCTGAGGTTGACAGAGATCAGCAGCTGCTCCAGTAAAGCTGGCAGTTGTTCTTCTTCAGGTAAATAAATTGTTTTCTGGTGAGTTTTTCTGTGTTAGTCAGAGTGACTAAAGTCAGAGAACTCAGAGATAAATCCACATTTCAGAGCTAGAACCATCATGTGTTCTCATGTCACAATGATCCAGGCAGGAGTCTGAAGTCCACAGACCCATCATGGTTCCTCCTTCAAGCCCAGACTGACAAAGACCCTCTAAATAAAGAGGTTCTGGTCCAGTTCCTCCTGAAGTTCTGCAACCTTCATACCATAACAGGCCCAGAACAACAGAACACGTTGCAGGAGCTGCTAGGTGCTGATCTGAGTTCATGTTTGATGCAGGTTCCTGAATCAGAGTCTCCTCCTGTCCTCCTGGTGTTTCTCTGGTCTTATTGTTGAGCATTAAAGCAGCAGAAGCTGCAGAACATGATGAGACATGATGTTCTCTGAGATGGAGGCTCAGGTTTCCTTCAGCTGTCTGACAGGACAGAGATCATCAACAGAACCGGTCCAAACTCTCTGGACCAGACCAGAGCTCCTCCATGTTGATCCGTCACAGCAGCTCTCTGATCAAAGTTCTTCATGTTCGCTGCTTGTTTTCTTCTTGCTGCAGATCTCTGTTAAAATTCTTCACATGTTTGAAGCTTTCTGCTTTTTTTCACCTCTGAAACTGAGACGATCTGAACCTGAAAGTCACAGAAATCTAATCCAGAGAAGAAGTTTAAACTTTAGTCTAAGAGCTCTGCTGTGGCAGCTGAAGATCAGGCTGATGGATTTTAAGATGAAGAAATAAATCACATGTTTTTAAAAAGACGTTTATTAGGATTGAAGCGTCAGAGATTTGATCAGGTGGAGCTTCAGGAAGTCCAGAAGGAGTTCAGCTTCATGCAGCTGCAGTGATCCTGTTTGACCACATGGTGGCGCTCTAAGGTGGATGATCCCTACATTTCTGAGCTGATACAGCTCCATACTCCGACCCATAGTCTGAGGTCACTGGGCCAATTATTGTTAGTGGTCCCACGCACTTATTTTAAAACTAGAGGGGATCGCTCATTCCAGGCAGTGGCTCCGAGGCTGTGGAATGTTTTGCCTCTCTCTTTACGTTGTTTGAACTCTGTTGCTTCTTTTAAAAAGCAACTAAAGACGCTGCTATTCAAGCAGGCTTTTAATTAGACGTGTGGGTTTTATGGTTTCGTTTGTATGTTTTTTTTTTTAAAATGCTGTTTAGTATTGCTGTATACTGTTTTTTTTGTATTTGTATTTTACTGTGAAGCACTTTGTGATTTTTATCTGAGAAAAGTGCTATATAAATAAATTTTACTTACTTACTTACTTACTCAGGAAGCTGATCTGACTAGAAACAAACTGGAGAAAAGGTCATTAAGGAAACAGCAGTTTTCATGGAACTAGACTAGAGTAGAAATATTAATAATGTGACAGAGTAGAAATATTAATAATGTGACAGAGTAGAAATATTGCTCCCTCAGCACTTATTCTGGTCTTCTTCTTTGTCAGACGTTAATATTTCTCTCTCTCCAGGAGGTTTGACCGACAGAACAGCAAATAAAAACATTTTTAAAATGAAACCCTTCCTGCAGAAATTTCTCATTAACTCTGAATCTCAGACTTCTCAGCAGCTTTAAAGATAAAAAGCCTCTAAAATGCTCAGATTAAACTGACATTTGTTCAAGTCATTTTAAGATGTTTACAGGTTTAGCTGCATACATTAGAAGTGAGTTGAAACCTTAATGGGAGATTCAGCGTGAAACAGTCAAGATACTTGGTTAAGTTATGAAACCTCAGAGATCATGCTTTGGTTAAAAGCTGCAGCACCAATGACTCAAAACAATAAAAAGCTCACGAGGAACATTGCTGTGATGCCTGGTTGTACAAAAGGAGAAGCAGATTTATTTATATGATAAAGTAAAACAAACTTTAAGGCAAAGCAGAAAAGTCTTCTGAGATTTTTAAGCAGCTTTCAGGTGGTATGAAATGAGGACAAACTATGACCTTAAAGATGATCATCAGACTTCAATAAACCCAATAAAACAGAGATCATTACATGAGACAGGGAAATAGAGTCTGAAGCAACTGTGACCCAAATCCATTTAGTCCCTCAGCTCATAAATAGCATTTACAGCCTGTGGTTTAAACAGAGGAAACAATGCAGGAAAATAGTGATTTAATGGTGAAACAGCAGAGAGAGCTGCTCCTCCTCAGATAACCTGCTTAGAGACAAACACACTGGTTCTGTTGGGTTCTGCTCAGTTGATGTAAAAACACATTTTAGACAATAAAGCAGGTTTTACAGTTAGATGAAGCTCTGAACCACAACATGAACCTCAGGTCACTTAATTTAAATAAGAACCGTACTATAGATCTTTATTTAAGTTTGCTAAATGATTCTAGTTCTGGTCGTTAAAACCTGATGTTGGACTTCATTATATCAGATAAGTTTACCCAGACGTGTGGTTCTAGGAGGGAACATCTAGAACCTGTTCTCTGCTGCTGGTGTTCAGGATCAGTGTCTCCACCTGATCAGGCAGCCTGGAGAGAAAAAGCTTGAAGACAAACATGTTTATTGAAGCACTGATGAGAAGAAAAGATGGACTAACTACAGCAGAACCAGGAGACGTGGTGATCAGTGGACCAGGATGGAGATGATCTGGTGTGGATGTGTGAACAGTTTGCTGAAGCTTCTGTTGTTCTGCATCAACTGAACCAAAGGACGAAAGAAGTCTGCAGAGGAGAGGTTCAGCTCTGAAATGCTGCAGACATCAGGCTGCAGCTTAGATCTAGAAAGACTAGATGTTAGAGCAGCAGACTGCCACCATCACTTCATAGAGTTCATTTCCATCTCCAGAACCTCCTCTGGAGCCATTTGGACCTTCCTTCAGCCCTAAACTGCTGAATAAAAGCCTCTCAGTGGAAACTGGAGCCATCAGAAGATTTAAGATCAGAGTTCAATCCGTCCAGTTTCTGCAGACTTTTCTTTTTATGTTCAGCTTCCCTGAAGGTAAAACTGTTCTGTGGGCTCTACAGTTTAATCACTTTTATTTATCTTTTCTTTTTTTAGTAAAGTCCCTTCAGATGACATGTTGGTAACTGATGTTCTATAGATAAAGTGAATTGATTTGATCCAGACCACAGCAGCTTCAGACCATCACTCTATAAATGTCTCCATTCAGTCTCTTCCAGTCAGAACGGTTCTGATCATTCAGAGCAACACAGGTTTTAATTTTAATTAATGATCATTAAAGTGATAAATAACTAGAAGCTTCTTCAGTAAAAGCAGAGAGATGTTGGGAAGCCAACAAGCCGATGAAGTCTGGTTCCTGTAATCCAGAGGATCAGGGTTGAGGCTTGGTGTTTTTCCTCAGGAGATCTGGAGCAAAGCCCAGAGTGAGAGTTTAGAGTCAGACTGGTCCTGAACATTGTTTCTGCTTTTCTCCTCATTAAAAACTCATTTTACACATTTTAGGACTGATTTGGTACGATTCTTCAACCAGAGACCTTTTTGAAGAGATTCCCACAATCAGCACCACTCCCAGTCAGTTACCAGAACACCTCAGATTATTTGATGAATTTAACATGCTGGGAAATTTATTAAAATTATATTTTGTCAACATTTCAGTGTTTGAGCTGCAGAGAACTACTGTAACAGAAAGCAAACAACAACCTGAGTTTTCATCTTTGCATTAATCCTCCTATCAATCCAATCCATCAACTTTATTTAGAAAGCACTTTAAACACACAGAGACCAAAGTGCTGCACAAAAACACACATAAACAGCATTAGATTCAGTAATATTGATTTAAATATATCAAATTATTTTCTAAAATAAACAGTGGAGCTCTTTGATCAAACCACTGATCAGTGTTAGTTTGTTGCTCCAGGACTGAGGAAGTTAATCTGGTCATGTATCAGAGGGTGTCATCCCTAAAATAAGTAAATAGAGAAGTAATGAGTTTATGTGCTGAATAACAGACTTCTTTGAGTTTTCACCAAGTTGAGTGTCAGAAGCCTGTTAAATTCATTAAAAGTTAGATTAGGTGTGGCAACAACCAGGTTTGCTTAAGTTGAACTCTTTGAGGTTCACTTAGTTGTTTACATGTGCTGTGCTTTAAACTTGCCCTTCCTGTTTTAAGGCAACAACCCAGTGAGACGTAACCAAGCCTGTGGTGACACACAGGCCTGTTTTGCTGATGCAGCTGATAGGAAATGTCTTGATGTTTTTTTCTCTAGCAAGAAGGAACAAAGTGAGGATGTTATATTATTGTTGAACCGGTTTTGGGTTGTGTTCCACACTTTGACTTCTTTATCCAGAAACAGACCAGGAGCCTGTATTCAAACACTGCTTCCTGAAAATGAAAGCTATCTTTACTGTGGCCTGCACGCTTCATCTGTTTCATTCTGTTCACATTTTAATCAAGAGCTTAAAATGTGAGCTTGATGGAAGCTTTGATATGAACACAGTTGAGTTTTAAATAATTTGGCATTAAGGTCTTTATTAGTCTTTTTTGTTTAGTGTTTATTGTGTTCAGAAATGTGTAAAACAAACTGTATGAACTGTCCTTATCAAAGTCAGAGTAGTAGTTGTTCCTAAAGAGTGATTTATTTAATTAATAGTTTACTTTTTCAGCAATTGTGAAAAGCTGGAATAAACAGTAGAGCTAATGATGTCAGTGTGAGTTTGTTGCACCAGGACAGAGGAAGGTGGTCTGGGTTAAGAGAGGATTGTAGAATGCAGTTTATTTACAAATGCATAAAAAGATTACAAAGTTTCATTTCTGAAAGCATCCAGGTTGTGAATGTTGGACTAGGGTTGGTTTATTGATTCCTGAACAGACTGCTCTCAGACTAAAGTCAACGTCTGCATCAACGTCTGTCTGTGAAACTGTTTTTTCTACAGGAAGTGATTCAACACGTCGCTCTGTTCTCACTGAAACACTGAAAGAGTTGCTTCAAGTAGACACAACAGAGGACAAAGATCAGCTCTGCTTTCCAGCTCTGAGAGCCTGAAAGATTTTTCTGGACTGAACCAAACCAAAGCGTCTCTGATCAGAGTCCAGCTTCAGCTTTCTGCCACTTTTCACTGATATTAACCAGAATGATTGTGATTTCAGCAGAAAGCAGCTTTCTCTGTGTTTACCAGCTGCTACAAGGTGACTTCCAGCCACTGAGATCAGCTGTGAGTTCACAAGCAGACAGTGGAGGAAAGGAGCGGCTTCTAGCTCCTCCTGAAACTCTTTCTGATTCCTGCTTTCATGGTGTCCACCCAGATGTTTGTTCCACCACAGAACAAGAAGAAAGCAACAAGGAAACATCAAATGAACACAGATCCAGGGTCCTGGCTGCACATTTTACTGCTTTGCAGCCAGATCAGCGTCAGATGAAGCCAATGAAATGCTAACGTCTCCACGGCGACAGCAAGGTGAGCTGTGGTGGCTTCAACATTTCTCCAGAGCGTGGAGCAAAGCTGTCTCTACCTTTGTGTCTCTGATCATCTGTGGAGCTCCAAGCTTCAGGTTCTGCTTGTTTCTGCTGCTTCCTGCTAACATCTGCACCTCCACACTAGCTGCATGTGGATGTGTTCCTGCACACCTCCTGCTGGTGATCTGCTGATCAGTGGATCTGATCAGCTCCCTGCAGCTGCAGCTTCCTTTGAAGCAGGCAGACCAGCTGAAGGCATCTGATGCTGCTTTGCCTTCCTGACTGTCTTTTTAAGTTCACATGGAGAGCTCAGTGATCACATCTGGCTTATTTCTGGCTTTCCTGCTTCTAACATCAGACCTGATTGTTGCTTACCTCTGACTGAAAGCACATCTCACCAATAATTCCCAGTTTTTCTCCAAACTCTGGCTTCCTCTGGACTAAAACAGCACAGTCAGCACAGCTTTTTCCACTTTGAGCCTCAATAAATATAACAAGAACATCAGAAACTGTGCTGTGAACATCTGAGCCGTCTGGGTTCTCCTCTGGAAGCTGCAGCTGGAGAACCTGGTGGATCATGATGGAGGTTGGAGACGTTCTGCTTTCAGGTTCCTCTGCTGATTAATGCAAAGAGAGAATTTGGTCCAATCAGGTTTGAGCTTTTAAACAGCTGCTTCAGCTTTTATTTCCTTTGCTTCAGGTTCTTATTTAGAGCATTATAGAAAATATGTTTCCTCTTTCTATGACGTCATATGAGGCCAATAAATGCAGGTTTATTTAGACATGAAGTTTATTTTTCTGCTCCTTCACTGAATCCAAGAAATTGTTTGTTGTTTTTTCTAAAATATTCTCAGAAATACTTTTTTATCTCTTGGTTGACGCCAAACTATGTCCAATCAATTTTATTTATATAGCATAATTTTAACAAACACAAGGTTTCCAAAGTGCTGTACAACAAAATAAAACACGGTAAATATATAACACAGTAAAAGATGAAGTAGAAAATAGAATGATAAAAGCAGTAGAATTAAATAAATAAACAACTAAAAGCTACTGCCCACACATAATACAAATATGCATGTGTACACATAACCATCAACACTCTGCATGGTTACAAAAGCTATAATCTCTGTGCCAACAATCTCTAGTTAACACATTGTCACGCCCTGCAGTTATTGTTAACATGTCTGTTCATGTTTGGTTTTTCTTTTGCACATTAAGCTCCTCCTTCAGTCTCTGCAGACCAGAAAGAAGCTTCATAGTGAACTTCAGAGACTGCAGCAGAAGAACAAATCTCTCTTCCAGCTCCTCTGAAGTGTTCAGTTTCTAATGAAACAGTAAAGTGAACAATACATCCCTCCATCACTCAGGACACAGAGGTCTCACTCTGTCTGAATTTCTGCTGCAGTCAGCAGGAAACTTTCTTCATTTCTACCTGATGTTCTGAAGGGTTTAGTGTTGGTGGAGATCTGATCACTGTTCATGTAGATTTAGCAGAAAACAACAGTCCCTCCACCTTTGGAGGCTTTCTGTCTGCTGCTGATGGGAATCTCCTACTAACCTGTTTGCACCTTTAACTGGGTTATTGGTCTCATCATTAGACTGAACTTTGATCACTTCTGACTCTTTGGGTTTAATTTCTGTTTTAATCATGTTCACCTTTGACCTTGTGTGGTCCAGGTTATAGTTCAGAGGTCAAAGTAAAAATCTGATTTATTGGCTGAAAATGTGTTTAGAAATGAGTAAAAATTATGAATTCTACAAAATGCAACTATTGAAGTTAAAGTAGTAATTGTGTCAAAAGAATTATTAGTTTATTAAATGTTTGCTGTTTTAACAAATCTGAAAAGTTGGAATAAACAGTGAAGCTCTTTGATCAACCAGAGGAGAGAGAAAATCCTCATGACTCAGTTTGAGTTTGTTGCAACATGACTGAAGAAGGAAGTCTGGGAGGTAAACACCATCACCTGTTCCCTCTCAGTTGACAATGTCAACAGTGATAATGTTGACAGGTACAATACCTTCATGTGCAGAGCGTCACTCATGACTGCTGCTTCCTGTTCGCTCCTCTTTGTCTTCTTCAGTCTCCTGGAGCAGCGAGGATTGTTGGACTCACAGCAACAGAGGAGACGGTGAGTATGTCTGCTGTGTTTTACTGCTTGATGTCTTTATGGATCCATTTGTTTTCATCCATGCTTTCCTACCTCCATCAGCCAGAAACAAACCTTCATGAGGACTTAGTAAACCCTGCTTTAACTGATGTGGTTCTGGTCCAGTAGAACCCAGCTGGGCTGCTGCTGATTTCTCCCCTTCATCAAGTCCTGACTCAGCAGTTTTGCTCTTTATGTCCAAGTTTCTGACTGAAACCTCAGAGTTCAGAGAGAAAGTGTTTTGGTGAGCAGCAGTGTCTGATAAAGAGGTTAATAATGAGGATTAGCTGCTGAATGACTGGATGAAGTCAGACTGTAGATGTTGCTGGTTGTGTGTTGCTGATGCTGGAGCTGATGTGTTGCTGACTCTCCTCCTCTGTCTCCTCTCACAGGGAGAAGATGATCTGCAGGATCCTGCTGCTCATCATCCTCAACTCATGTCTCTGTGGTCAGTTTCCATCTTCTCTTTGTTCAGTCTAAATCCATCAATAATCAGTGAAAAGTCTGTCAGTGAAGGGAACACTTCAATCCTCCAGCTGCATCTGATCAAGCAGTTTGACTTGAAGAGCATCAAGCAGAGCTCTGACAGCACAGAGAGCATCATGGGACAGAAAGCTCTAGAGATGTAGTTTAAAGACTCCCATGTTCCAGTTCTCAGTGTGTCTGCTCCTCTCTTTCCCTCTCTGTCTCCTCAGCAGCAACATTTGTAGTGAATGTGACACAGAGCTCCTATCAGGCAGAGGAGAACCACAGCATCACTCTGGAGTGGACCTTCACCACCACACCTGATGAACCCTGGAGAGATCTGTTCATCTACTGCAGCTTGTTAACTCCTAGGAAAGAATTAGTCCTGTATCAGGTCCATGATGGAGTTGAGGTGTCAGAGTCTCAGGATGAACAGTTTTCAGGACGAGTCCAGATTGACAAAGACGTCCTCAGAGAAGGACGAATCAGACTCCATGTGTCCAGACTGAGGACTGAAGACTCTGGTCTGTATCTGTGTGATGTTCAGACTGATGAAGGTTCTGGTTCTGGATCCTGTCAACTCAACGTCTCTGGTGAGTTCTGGTATTAGAAGTCTGTCTCTCAGGCTTTCCATGTAACTTATTGAGAATTATTTGGACAAAGTTCACAGATTGTAGCTGAGATGAAGCTGATCCCAGATCAGCATCACCAGCTTTAAACTAAAGTTTCCATCTTCTCTCCAGCAGCTGCTGATCAGCTCCAACCTCACACTGAGAATCCACAACCAGACCATCGAGGAAGAATTGGTCTTTATTTTTTCCTGCTTCTGCTCCCTCTCAGTGTTTCTTTGTTTATATTGGGGTTTTGTTTTTATAAAGTAAAGTATAAAATAAATCTAATTAGATCCAAACAGAAACTGAGTTTCTGCCCATGCAGCCCATGAACTCTGAAAACACTGTTATAAAAATATGATAAAACACAAGATTTCGTTCTTTTAAAGTTTATCATTGTTAAAGCAGCAGCGATGCAAATATGTTTTGTGTAAACTAATCAGTCATTAATGATTTAAGTGGTTCATTAAGTTGCAATGTGTGTTAAAAATCTGCAGCCTGTTTCTGCATTTATTTTTCTACTCTTGTATAAAGTTTCCATATTGGACAGAAATGTGACATCACACATGTCCAACATGCTCTCAGCAGACAGCTGTGGGGTACATTCTGATGTTTCACTTGCTAGTAACATAACTACAGTACTGATGAGCATGCAGAGGAAGAAGTCACCAGGGTTAGATTGATTACCAAAACAATATTTTACCTTTTGGGACCAACTAAAAGACCCACTATTTTTTCTACTCTTTACTGTGTATAAAGTGTCCGAATTGGATAGAAATGTGACTCTGATTGTTGTAAATAAATGTCAAGACATTGTTAATAAAATGATATAAATGAAAATATTTTTTATCATTAGATGGTTGAGAAAGTTTTTTTTTTTTTTTATCATTTTACTCAATTGTGAAATTGAGACATTTCACTTTTAAAATGGTATGATTTACATATTTTGCCCCCCTCCATTTGGTGGAGCCTTGGCCCGCTGCTGCATTAGTGGTCCTTGGTGTTCGGGGCTGGGTGCAGACTCTCTCCTGGCAGCTCCTTCATGGGACCTCGCCCCTCCATGGCTCTGCCGGGGCCCCCATCGGGCGGCTGGTTGCTGGATCCGCTCTGTCATGCTGGCTGCCGGCGGAGTCAACGGTCTCGTCCTCACGGCTCCTGGGGGCTTTGGTGTCGTGGCTGTTATGGGGTTTCCTGGGTGCCGTCTCCCCTCAGATAGGGGAGGCAGCTTTCCCTGTGTTGGTCCATCTTGGGCACCTTTGCTCTGCGGGTCCCTTCTGGAATCTGGGGTTCTGCTGCCCCTTGCATCTGCCTCGGTGCTCTGGGGGGCGGGCCTTTGGCTCCTCACAACCACTTTTGAGCATTTTTCTCATGGAGGAAACATTACATACACAAATGCACTCTCACAAACACTTATGGTCCTTGGATCCAGGTGATTACAGATTAACTTCTATACAGAAAGGTTCTGGAGTTTGATTGGATCAAAGAAACAAACTCAGTTTCTGTGATTTAAACAGCTGCTGAACTAAAAGCCCAGAACTCTGACAGCTCCAAGTGGATCAGAACCACGTGAAGAGACACAAGCTGCCTGGAAAGAAGGAAAAGTCCTCAGTGGATAAATGATTTAGTGAAAATGAGTGTGGATGTAAAAAGGTCTTTATGCCGTCAGTCTAGGACCAAATGTCAGAGTTTCTCTGGGATTCAGCTTCTCTGCTTCTTGACTCTGAGCTCTTTAGTTGTTGGCTTAAATGTGTTGAACTGTGGATCCTAAACACCTTTACTGAAGCGTCTCTGTGGCTTGGTTCCCATTTAATGCCACGCTGAGCTGAACATCTTTCCCAATCATTCTTTACACATTAGTTATAGTAAAGGTCTGAATGTTTGCCTGGCACATATATTTCAGTATTGTATTCTGGTTGAGGCAGCATTGCTGCCTTCAGAGTTTGTTTTGCTGCAGCTCACAGAGCCACAACTCAGAGAAAAGCTGTCCAGGCCAAGGTGTGTTCGTCTTTTCTGGAGTGCTGCCAGAAAAGTACAAGGTAAACTTGTGGCAGAGGTGTCAGTCACACATTTTCTGTAAAGCTGGAGTGCTGCCAGCACCCTAGAGACAGCCTAGTATGATTCCTGTAGACAAGAGATCTATCAATCATTGTTAATCAAAAAGAGAAACAGGACAAGTGTATTTTTCCTATTTTTAAACAGATTATTTTCTCTATACCAGCGGTCTGGTTTTCATAAATATGAAACTTTGTTTTCAAGCTTCGGATTCCTTTTTTAAACCTGAAAATAATCATAACATTTGTAATTTTTAACCAATCAGGGTAAGTAACTTAATGTTTATTTCTATAGAACCTTTCACAGACTAGAGAGGGTCACAAAGTGCTTTACAAAAAATACACAAAGTACACAATACACATAGAGATAAAGATACACATAAAATACACAATACATATAGAATTATTATCTCAGTGGTATAAATTAAACTGCTGCAGACAGAAAGCTTTGAGAAACAAAGAGTGTCTTTAGGTTGTTCTTAAAAGCATCAACAGATTAAATCAGACATAAAGGGAGCAGCAGATCATTCCAGAGCCTCGGCACAACGTTCTTTAAGGAACGTTCTCCTCTGGACTTAAAACAGGAGTGAGGACCCATGAGAGGGTTCTGAACCAACAACCCCAGCCTCTGAGCGGGAGTATAGAGACATAACAGGTCTCTGATGTAGGAGGGAGCCTGACCATGAAAAGATCTGAAAGTCACAACAAGATCTGGTAATTAATACAAAGAGAAACTGGAAGCCAGTGAAGAGATTTTAGAAGGAGAGAAACATGAACCCTGCTGTTGGTGTGGGTCAGTAATCTAGCTGCAGAACTTTGGACCTGTTGCAGACACTTCCTTTTAGTTTAGACAAGAAAATAAACTGATGCAGTGATCTAAACAAGAAGATACAAACAGACTGATAATCAGCTCAAGATCAATTTTTTAAACAATTCTTGTTTTTTTATTGATTTTCCTCAACTGGTAGAAACAGTTCCTTGTCAGCAGCTTTGAATGATGCTCCAATGACTGATTTTTCAAAGATAAACTCAAGTTTTCTAAGGCTGGATTCAGTAGAAAGCTCAGATCACCCGTCTACTGGTTTATCCCTGGAACGGCATCATCAGGGACGAAGTCATCAGGGTCAAAGTGTCCCAGTGAGACTCTGAGGAACAGCTGATCTAGAAACGTTCCTGAAGGAAAAGGACAACATGCCAGAGTGTTTCTACTTTTACAGCTTCACAGCTCCACTCTACAAATGCTGTGAGGAAACAGACTCTGAGCTGTTTAAAGGGAAACAGATCATCAGATGTTGGAGGTCAGGAACCCTGAGATCACATTTAGCTTCATCACTGAGAGGAAACTGATCTGATCTTCTGCTTCAACAGTTCAGATCATTCTGAGTCCAGAAAGATTCACAAACTGATTGAAACCATCAGCTGGAACAACAGAGTGATCCATGAGGAGCTCATCTCTCTGTGGAAACCACTTTGTGTCAGCATGGACTGTTATTAGCTGCAGGAGCTCAGGAGTCCCAGCCGTGAAACCTGAATTACTGCCCCCTAGTGGACAGAGCAGGTTAAATCACAGTGGTGGAACATTTCCTGCAGCAGCTTCTCCCTCAGACTCTGACCTCAGAAACCTCCTGATGATGGAGACAGGTTCTGCTCCTTTACCAACATATGGTGCAGATTCTGATTTGGACCTTGATGGGTCAGAATCTACCAGAATCATTTCCAGACTCTTTTTATTTCCCCATATTTCCAGTAATTCCTCTAAAGCAGCAGAGTTCTCCTTCTGGTCCAGTTTCTCCAACAACAGCAGCAGGACTTTGTTCAATCTCTCAGCAGAGAGAATCCAGCTGCTAGATCCTCACTAAATCTGACCTCAGACCAGTTCTCCCACAGACATGAATACGTAGACGCCGCGTTCTCGGTTGAGAGGCGTGCCGACAGAGCGGCCATCTTAGGTCAGACCAAGCGGCAGTCAGACACAATACAAGTCAGTTCAGGTAAGTGGTGCTTTATGTTTTCAGACACTCTGAATCCGGTGAATTCTCAACCGATTTCCAGATAAATTAGCTGACTGAAGACGTCACCCCTTTAGGGGCTACATGGGACCAATTGATTGAATTAAAAGATTGATTGTCTAACTTAATACATAATTTCGATTTTATATTGACAGTCAGCAAACTTCCAGAGCTCTGTCCCAGGATGCCCGACTTTTGCTCGGATTATGGGTGCGGAAATAAAAGGGCATTACAAACCAGATCCCGGGGAATATTTCCACAAGTAAGATTTTATGATAGTTAATCCTCATACTTTACAGTTATAGTTTTTTCCGGCACAAACATATTATGTGCTAATGGGTAGCAGGGATGGAAGCGGAGAAAAGTACATTAAACACCCTGGTTTCTAAAAGATCTGACTGAGGAGATATATATATATATATATATATATATATATATATATATATATATATATATATATATATATATATATATATCTATCTCTATATACATATATATATATGTCGTGAGGGGTGCTGGTGTCTATCTCCAGCTTTCAATGGGCGAGAGGCAGGGTACATCCTGGACAGATCACCAGTGTATCACAGGGCCAGGGTTCTGTTAAAGTGCTGAAATAAGGGTCGACTCCTGCTGAGATGTTCTGGACCAGGACCTGAAGAGAAGTTTGACCATCAGAGCTGCTGCTGCTGCTGTCAGTCCCAGTGCAGCATAGAGGCCGGTCCTTCCTCGACCTCCTGGTTCTGGATCCAGAGTCGGTCTCTGAGGTTGGGAGACATCAGCAGCTGCTGGAGGACAAAATATGAAGAGGATTTATGCTCTCATCATCATCATCATCATCATCATCATCATCATCTTCTGCCAGAGAAACTGTGGTTCTGTCTCTAGTGGATCTGGTTCTGGTTCAGCTCTGAATTTAGTGTGAACAGCAGAATAAAGAGTGGTGAAAAATCAGTTCCCTGATCTAAAAGCACTAAAGCAACGTCCCCCAGAGACACATTAAAGCTGAACAGGCTCAGTTCTCCAGAACTACTGCAACATGGAGGCTTTCTATCAATCCATGGACTCTCTGTAGGGCTGCAGGCTGCAGCAGCTGCTAGCACTGCTGCCTGGCTAAAGACGGCCTCCATCCTGCAACAGAGAGATCCGAGTTACAGACGGGAAGTTCAATCTGAAAAACTCACAGAGAAAGAAATGGCAATTAGAAGGATTTTATTGATACAATATTTTAAGTCTTTGGCACTCAGACCTTGGCAGGAACATTAATGCTGAATTATACTTTAATATGCATAAGTAGATGTATGAGAACAGGGATGTCCCCCCCCCCCCCAGGTCTGAAACTGGTGGTGGAGTGGAGATAGAAGAAGTTTGTTCAGTCCATATGATGATCTGTTTAAGATAGATGTCCAACTTGATAAACACAGGTTTGCATGAACTGTCCATGATGAGCAAGCTTGAAGCGACTGTGGAGAGGAAAAACTCCCCTTTGGGAAGAAACCTCTGGCAGAACCGGGCCCAACATGGTGGTCTTCTGCCGGACCAATAACAGGCGATAGGGAGTGATGAAGACTGAAGGGAGAAAACACTCTGATGGGTTGAGGATGGAGGAACGTCTTGGAAGCTAGATGAACTCAGCTATGATGGTGGAGAAGGGGTTGGGGGTGGGTTGAATCGGACATCTGATTCGAAATCCAACATGCAATCCGTTTACGCTTGCTGGTTAGCAGGCTGAGACGTGGATTTGAAGTTGCTTTTAAGATGAGCGCGGGATGCTGATTGGCTTCATGGAGGTGCGGTTCGTAGCTGATTGGCTCACATCAGAGGCGTATCGGACTCTGATTGAATGAAGGCAGGCGATGAGTTTCTTCGATTGAACTTGCGCCTCAGCTTCATTTCAATCTGAAAAACTCACAGAGAAAGAAATGGCAATTAGAAGGATTTTATTGATACAATATTTTAAGTCTTTGGCGCTCAGACCTTGGCAGGAACATTAATGCTGAATTATACTTTAATATGCATAAGTAGATGTATGAGAACAGGGATGTCCCCCCCCTCCCCCCCCCCAGGTCTGAAACTGGTGGTGGAGTGGAGATAGAAGAAGTTTGTTCAGTCCATATGATGATCTGTTTAAGATAGATGTCCAACTTGATAAACACAGGTTTGCATGAACTGTCCATGATGAGCAAGCTTGAAGCGACTGTGGAGAGGAAAAACTCCCCTTTGGGAAGAAACCTCTGGCAGAACCGGGCCCAACATGGTGGTCTTCTGCCGGACCAATAACAGGCGATAGGGAGTGATGAAGACTGAAGGGAGAAAACACTCTGATGGGTTGAGGATGGAGGAACGTCTTGGAAGCTAGATGAACTCAGCTATGATGGTGGAGAAGGGGTTGGGGGTGGGTTGAATCGGACATCTGATTCGAAATCCAACATGCAATCCGTTTACGCTTGCTGGTTAGCAGGCTGAGACGTGGATTTGAAGTTGCTTTTAAGATGAGCGCGGGATGCTGATTGGCTTCATGGAGGTGCGGTTCGTAGCTGATTGGCTCACATCAGAGGCGTATCGGACTCTGATTGAATGAAGGCAGGCGATGAGTTTCTTCGATTGAACTTGCGCCTCAGCTTCATTTCAATCTGAAAAACTCACAGAGAAAGAAATGGCAATTAGAAGGATTTTATTGATACAATATTTTAAGTCTTTGGCGCTCAGACCTCGGCAGGAATATTAATGCTGAATTATACTTTAATATGCATAAGTAGATGTATGAGAACAGGGATGTTCCCCCCAAAAATGCCGAGGTCAGAGCGCCTGACTCATAAGGCAGTGTGACGGGATAGTGATTTGAATGGGAGATGATTAGGTGAATGAAATGAACGAAATGAACAAGGAGAAGTGAGCAGAGATGCTTTCTTGCGGAAGATGTCTTGCGTATGCTTCTTGCGGAAGATGTAAGCAGAGATTCTTTCTTGCGGAAGATGTGAGCATAGATGCATTTCTTGCGGAAGATGTCTTGCTTATGCTTTCTTGCGGAAGATGTGAGCATAGATGCTTTTCTTGCGGAAGATGTCTTGCTTATGTTTTCTTGCGGAAGATGTGAGCATGGATGCTTTTCTTGCGGAAGATGTCTTGCGTATGCTTTCTTGCGGAAGATGTGAGCATAGATGCTTTTCTTGCGGAAGATGTCTTGATTATGCTTTCTTGCGGAAGATGTCTTGCAGATGATGCACATAGAGAAATGAGTGATCATGACAAGATGCGACACAGGTGACAGGATGCATAACAGGATGCATAACAGAATGCTTGACGCAGGCATGAAAGAACACATGACAAGACGCAGGACCAGATACTACGAGACGCACGAGAGAGTGCAACAGGATACATAACGAATGCATGACAGATGCATGAAAGGATACATAACAGAATGAGTGACAGGATAACTGTCAATATGAGTTGCGATATGAATGAAAGTATACATGTGATGAATGATGATATGAAAGAAGCATGAAAGATCAACTATATGATAGGAGAGTTACGAACTGTGATGATTATGAATGATAAACTCAATTTGAAAGAGTGAAACATGAAGGGTCTGACGAAACAAGTGAAAAGTTTCAATCCACCACCAGTATTTGCAGTTAGATTACCTTAAAGCCGAGAGGCATTGGGCAGCTAAAATGAATGGAAGCTCAGAACGATGTGTGAGGCATGATGATGATGACCAAGCCCATTGTTTGAGTGATCAGGAACCTGTGAAACAATTATAGAGAACCCCCCCCAAAACCTACGGATGGCAGCATCCGTAAATTTTTAAACACATCCACGACAGAAAGGCATTATAGAATATATTTCGATCAGGCGAGAAGCAGACCAGACGGTCAAAACGGCAGCTCTCAACCAGAGTATCCTGTTCAAGAAGGAAAGAACAAATTTAGCGAACTCTAGCTGCCTGGAAATAAAGCGTGACTCTGGCAATGATGCATTTGTGAGATTGAGGTGACCAAGCAAGGAGGGCAGCTGACGGTTGAAAATAACTGATATGGGATGAGACTGATATCTTGTGAATTCGAGAGCTGAACTGCAGGCAGGAACCATGCTGGAACCAAGTTGAGATCAATACCTAGAACTCGATTTGCAGGCCGACAGGTTTAATTTAAAAAGGACAAACTGAGAATAGTGAAAGGAAGATCTAGGAGAGGAAGTGACCACAAGATGAATGAATGAAGAGGATGAAGATGGTAACATGACTTAAGACATAATTATCAAATAATGTTTGCTTAACTCATGAATGCATAAACTGCCGAGCGCATAATAAATGCTGTCATTAACGGATTAAGCTATTAAGCTCATTCCATGATGTTTGAAATGAAAATACTTAGATTCTTACTACATTCTGATAAAACTGATGAACTTCATTACTTATTAGCTTAATTAGCCTCACCAGTCTGCAGACAGGATCTGTCATTTAAACTAATGTTATACAATAACGGCATGATAAATAATTGATCTCGGGTTGAATTCTGAACTGTGGTATGGGGAAGGTAACAGGAATTCTGTCCTGCTGCAACATGAGACCCTCAATGCTTGGACGCCTTTCTTCCCACCGGGTCCTGCTGAAAACCCTCTTTACAAATAAAAACCTACCTCCCACAGACAAAGAGCTCTCTTTCTTCAGCTCACTCCTGCAGACTTCTTTAGCAGCTCTCACAGAGCAGACAAAGAAGGCCAACCATGAAGCCTGGTCGGCCCTGACCAACACACAAGCCAGCAGCTGGGAAAGGTGCCTGCCAGCCACGCTTGATCCAGGGTCTGCTAGACTCGACTGCCTGCTTCAGCATCTGGAGAGGCTCTCATCGCCTGGGGAACATGTCCGAGCCATTATTTCAACAAATAATTTTCTGTTTAACTTGGGCCCGCATTGTCAATAGATTGAAATACATGCGAATGACTCGACTCCATCCCATGTTCTTGGAATCAGACTCTCAGTGAACAAGGATTCACAGAGTTATCCTGATCAACCACCCTTGTTTGTCCTTTGTTTTGTTTGCAAATAGTTCCTTAGCCTCTTTCTATCTTCATTTTGCCCAGTAGCCCAATCAAGTCTCACCAACCTAGCAAAGAGGATTCACCAATTGAACACTGTGCTAATTCAGGCACCACAGAGAAAGCGTGCTCCAGACGGGCAGAGAAGAATGAAAAGGAGAAGCAGCGTAGCTTAATGAGAGGGCCGTTGCCGCGAAGGCCTACCAAAACAGGGCCGTTTGCCGCGAAGGCCTACCAAAACAGGGCCGTTTGCCGCGAAGGCCTACCAAAACAGGGCCGTTTGCCGCGAAGGCCTACCAAAACAGGGCCGTTTGCCGCGAAGGCCTACCAAAACAGGGCCGTTTGCCGCGAAGGCCTACCAAAACAGGGCCGTTTGCCGCGAAGGCCTACCAAAACAGGGCCGTTTGCCGCGAAGGCCTACCAAAACAGGGCCGTTTGCCGCGAAGGCCTACCAAAACAGGGCCGTTTGCCGCGAAGGCCTACCAAAACAGGGCCGTTTGCCGCGAAGGCCTACAAAACAGTGATGTGGAATGGGAGATGAAGGTGAGGTGAATGGTAAGATGAGGTGAGGGGAAGGGTGAGATGGATGGTGAGATGAGGTGAGATGAATGGTGAGGTGCTCGGCCGGTGCTCGGGGTTGCTGCACGGTTGATGCATGGGGGCTGATGCATGGGGACATGAAAGAATGAATGCTCATGACATGAAGGACACGAAACAGGCACATACAGAGTACATGAGGAGTAGGAGACGGGCACATGGCAGGGCACATGGCAGGGGTATGAGACAGGTACGAGACAAGGCACACAACGTAGCACGTGGCAGTCCACGATGAAAGTAGGTGAAGAGAATTTGACAGAATACTTTATGAATGCCTGGCCAGAGCAGCAGAGCTCGTGAAGGGCACAACAATTGGTATAAATCGCTGGATTTAAAATGCACTTCTGAAATAAAATGGGTTAAGTAACAACTCAACCCTACTGTCCGGTTAAACTGAACGTGAATGACATTGAAGGTACTTAATGCGGAAGGATTGCCAATAGTAAGTCTTTGAATGACGAAATCAGAGATTTAAAATGCTGAGACATTTGCTAATACAGCCTACGGTTGATGATAAAGGGGAGACGAGAAGAACGTTGCCATATCAAAGATAGTAAGAGAACACAGAAATGGGAAAAACAAAAGAGGAAAATGGTAAGGTTAACATTTCAGCTTACAAACTTAATTAACACTTAAAATCAAGCATACTATGGACAAGAAATTACTGTAGAAAATATGAACAATGAGTTGAATTAGAATGACATAATTATGAAATAAGAGAAGATTAATGGAGTCCATCACGAACCATACTGCACCCAGTAGGTGGCAGTAATGCTACTACAAGCCTGTAGCCAACCGCCAAAACCAGAAGAAGAAGAAAACGAAAACAAACAGAATGGATGGGATACTTCTGCCTAACGACGGACAGTTCAGGAGCATGATGAGCGAAATGCATGTAATAAGAATGAAAACATGAGTGGATACGTGTTACCTTGAGCTGCTAGGAGCGGGCATGAGAGGAGATCAGACTGAAGGTTGCGCAGGACGATAGCCGCTCCCGGCTACGAAGTAGAGCGGGACCGGAGCTGAGTCAGAGTTGGGACGGCGTCTACGTCGCTTGTGAAAAGCGGGGATTTGCAAGTTCATAGCGCCAGGAATCGGAGCTGATGAAAACAGAGGTTGGGTGACGGGATAAGACGCCACGGCGGAAGAAGGCCAGCTAAGAGAGCGAATCCAGGTCAGTGCTGGTTAAGATATGCTGGAGCGAATACAGAGATTGCAGAGGATGGATGCGCGGCTAGATGGCGTTCCTATGAGCAGCAGGATTTGAGGATGAGTTGTTATCGTCTTGAATCGGACATCTCATTCGAAATCTGACATGCAATCCGTTTGCGCTTGCTGGTTAGCAGGCTGAGACGTGGATTTGAAGTTGCTTTTAAGATGAGCGCGGGATGCTGATTGGCTTCATGGAGGTGCGGTTCGTAGCTGATTGGCTCACATCAGAGGCAGATCGGACTCTGGTTGAATGGAGGCAGGCGATGAGTTTCTTCGATTGAACTTGCGCCTCAGCTTCATTTTTGTATAGAAGGTTACTTATTAGTGCATGTTAAGGGTCATGGTTGAATATGCAGTTGTCCTATTTAATGCTATGAATTATTCTCTTCCTCAGGCGTGGAGTTAGGCTCCGTTCCTTGTGAGGAGAGTTTAATGTACGGTTTGATCTGGCTCACATGAACCCATTTGTACTCTCTACTCTACACTCTGCTTGGGCTTTAAGATTCTAATCCGATAAGCTACCAGGGAGAGTTTTCCTATGATTTTGTAGGGCCCTGCCTAGCTCGGAAGAAGTTTCCTGGACTGACCGGATGGCTGGGTAAATTGGAAATAGAAAACTGTATCTCCTATCTCATACTCCCTATTGGATGTTTTCTGATCGTAGTATGCTTTGGCCCCTTGTACGCTGGCTTCTAAGTTCTTTTGAGCCCACGCAAAAGTCGTTCGGAGATGGTCTTTTAAGCCGGTGACATACTGATGTGTCATATAGGGGTTGTCACACTGACATCTTTAGACTGGTAGATGAGGTGCAGGGGAAGGGTCATTTGTTTTCGTGTCATCAACTCAAAGGGTGACACCCCTGTAGAGCATTGTGGGGTAGAATGGATGGACATTAGAACCAAGGGAAGCTTTATGTCCCAGTCCTTACTTCTTTTTGTTTAACATGCCGACCTCAGTGCGGTTCATTCTCTCTACCTGTCCCGATGACTGTGGATGATATGGGATGTCGAATTTAACTTCTAGACATGTCAAAGAGCGCTGTCATAATATTTGAGATGAAATGCTTTCCTCTGTCCGAGTCGATTGACAGAGGAAAGCCCCACCAGCTGAAAGGGTGATTTAGCAGGACTATCGAGGTGACGACGGTGTCATTCAGTGCCGCAAACATTCAACCCATTTTGTGAAGCTGCATGTAATTGTAAAGAGGTTTTTGTTACCTCTTGACAATTTGGGGACCGACCTGACCCAGTCAATTTGCAGATGTGAACACGGAAATGTAACCCACTTTCACTGAAGTAGAGCAGCAGTGTTGGTTGAAATTGGCAGCAGGTTAAGCAGCCTTGCACATCCTCCTGAATGTCCTGGGCCATTGTACCGAGTAAAAAGGGGCGTGGCAGATGAAGCCCCGCCTCGGAACTTGTGTCATATTGAGGGAAAATCACGTGATCAACAGCAAACGAGGCCTCGCGTTACATCGGCCACGTCATTGCTTCATTTTGCGTGTCATTTTTCAAAATAAAAGAGCGATGAACCCTGTTGCTTCGTGGGTTGTAGTAAGCCGGTTTGGCAGCGTGTCAGCAGAGCAGTTTTTATCAGCAGTGTTTGAAACGGAGCCATCAAAAAAGAGAAACCCTATATGGGAGTACTTTGAGATGACAGATCACAATAAGGTTTGTATAATGTTTGCACAAGATCTGTCTACATTTGCATCATTCATAGCAACTTTGTTTTAACTTCCACATCCTTTTATTTCTGGTGAAATGTTTGCTGTGTGAAAGGGTGTTAGTCTGCAACACATCATCAATGATTAGGCATTACAGGGCTATGCATGAAAATAAGCACACTTCAACAGAAGACACCAGCCAGAGTATGATCTTATGTGTTTTAAATGATTTCATTCATATATCTATCAGGGTATTGTCATTTCAATTTTATATGTATGTGTCTTACAGTTCTAGGAAGGAGGTGTTAGATGAGGCTGTGTTAAATATGATTGTAAAGGATTCTCAGCCTTTTTCAGTAGTGGAGGATGACGGCTTCAGAGAGCTCCTTCATTTGCTGGAGCCAACCTATGTTCTTCCTACTAAAAAGGTTTATATGTTTAAATAAAACAGCTAATGTGGTAATTGGAAATCACTTCAGTTATTTAAGTGAATAATGTTGTTGATCATTTTAGGCATTAAAAAAGATGGTGGAAGAGAAATACTACAAAACGAAAGAAAAGGCCAAAGAAGACCTCCAAAAGGTGTCTGCCGTCAGCCTGACAGCAGATATGTGGACGTCCATGAATATGGAGGCGTACCTGGCCATAACACATCACTTCATCGATCCCAATGACAAACTGGGCATTGTTTTAATTTCCCTTCCACTCACACATCTGTAAATCTGGCCAGGGTAGTGCATAAATCATATGGCGGAGTGGAGAATTACTGATAAATGAACTGTCTGGTGACTGGTGCTGCAGCTAACATGATTGCATGTGCCAAGGCATTAAAGATCAGGCACTTCATCTGCATTGCTCATGGACTGAATTTATTAGTCCGAAAATCATTTGACCAGATCCCTGCCCTCTGTGACATCCACGCAAAGGCTAAAAGAATTGTCATATTTCCACTCAAGCACCACAGGTAAAGAAAGGCTAGAAGGGACTCAAATACAGATGGGAAGACAGCCACAAAAGCTAATAATCGATGTGGACACACTCTGGAACAGTACCTTATGTTGGAACGTCTGTTTTAACAAAAAGAACCTGTGGCTGCAGCCCTCACAACACTCAAAATTGATATAATCCCTTTGATTTCTATGAGATAATTAAAGAATCTTTACCAGTGTTGTTCCCATTTATGCTAGCAACTTCAGAGCTCTCTGAAGAGAAAAGGGTGTCAATATCCAAGGTTATACCTTTAATGAACATGCTGCACCATGCAGTGCTTACAAAGATGGCAAATATAAAACATGATGTTGCAAGACTTCTGTCTGAAAATCTATTAAGGCGTGCCAAAGAACAAGTAGCAAATATTGAATCATTAAGTGTCATGACAATGGCCACATTGCTGGACCATAGGTTCAAATAAATGTATCCAGATCTTGTATTTATTTATTTTGAAATTTTCTTGTGTAATTTGTACTGCTGTATTTCAGCTGTTGGTGTTGTGTATTATGTGTAATGATATATATTTTTTTATTATTTATAGGTGAACTGTGGTCTCTATTAGATACCACAGTAGACCAGAAGAGGTGTAGCTCCAATGCCACAGCAGATGCCATTGTTGAAGGGGAGCGATACCTCGCTGAAATGAACCTAAGGAGACATGAAGATCCCCGGGAGTATCGGCATACACAGAAACATGTTGTGACGGTGCAGCGCGGTTCATCCCGCTGACACGCAAGCACGCACTCACACACAAAGCAATTCAACTCTCATTCAACTATGTGTCCCTCTCTGTGTATAATTGCAGCCGGATCGCTTTACCTACTCACTTTTATCCCTTGTAAAATGTGGCACGACCAAGGGTGCACACTTGGCAATGCTCATGAATCGGAACTCATACATTAACACTTAAACACATACACACGTTTGCACTCACCCAGGTAGTGATGTTTTGTCCGACTGTGGCGTTCGAGAGAAAGTGGGCTAATACTTCCTGTTTCTTTTTCCTGTTTTTTTTTTTTTCCCATAAAGGGAGTCAGTGATTTTCTGCCAGCAAGCTTAATTATATTTTTTTTAACTAAAGAAAGTAGCTTTGGAATGGAAGCAGGATATAAATATATTGTTTTCTTGGATAAGTGTTTTTTTTTGTTATGTAATAAAATGAATGCTCAATTGTTTGCGGATCTAATTGTAGGGCGGAGCTTAGGATTTATAAGAAGAGCTATTGAGTCAGTTTGTCCTGGTTACAGAGAAGGTAATGTTGCTGTGCAGCCCAAAAAGAGGTATTTTTTTTCTGAAAGGATGTAAATTTCATGCATGTACTCTGATCATTTTTTCGACATTTTTCCTGCTGCTCTGCACTTATTTTTGGGAGGTGTGAAAATAAAAATCATAACCTGAAGACATCGACATGTCCTCCATGATTTTTTCCATTTTTTTATTCTATGTTGTCAAGGCCCACCACAGGGGCTGTTAGCAAGAACCTGTGACACATGTGCATCCCCATTTGTACGCTATGGCCCTGAAGTTCCTCTGTTCACCTGCATCATCAGTGCCTTGTGAGCGAGTTTTTTCCAAGGCGGGGAAGGTCATCTGCCGACGAAGAAACCGTCTGAAACCTAAAACAGTTAAAAAAAAGCCCTGTTCCTAAATAAAAACAATTAAACCTAAAACCAGAAATTTCTAAATTGACTTTTGTTTGATCAGGAGATACATCACAATCACACATCGAAAGCAGACTAAAAGCCAGTGGAAGAGGCAAACTCTATGTGCAACTTAATACTCCCAGTAATAGATGATTTTAAAGCATACAGAGTCTGCCCCAACAATCACTCAATTCCCATTACACTAAAACAACACATATGTTCATTGTCAAATAAATCCATGACGTAAAAGAAAACCCAACACAATGACTGATGGTCAAGGACTAGATGCTACAAATCATTTTAATAATTAAAACATGACACTTAAATATAAATTAATTGATTATCCTCTCACTAAACATGAATTTGATAAAAACTTTATGACAGTATTGCATTTACTAATTTTTGGAAGTATGATCCAACTGAGTGACAAGGCTGTTACAGTTTCTCCAGCAGATGTCACTAGTGAGTGATGGATGAAGCATCGAGTAAAGAACCTTTTTCCAAAGCAAAGTGCTGAAAAGCTTCATTGCTTCATGAGGCTTCATTTGCCCATCACTACTTGCAGGTCTGAGTTTGTGACAGGATAGTAGCACCGATGAGGCTGGATTAACCAATGGCAGGTTGAGGTTTAAGAGATGCAGAGGTGGCGGGGTTCCAGCAGCAAGCAGGTAACACACGGGTAGAAAGGCAAGGAGTAAGTGTTGTATGATGACGGACCGGCAGAGGAGTGACAGCAGAGTGAGGCTTAAGTAGGGAGGCTGACAGGTGAACTGAGTCTGGCTAATTAGTGGCTGGCAGGTGTGACTAACTGCAGGGGGAATGAAGGGAAGGCTGAGTGGGAGTGGTAGGAGGAAACTGAACAAACAACAAAAACCAGAACCTAACTAAACCCAGACAGGAGGAAGAACTGAAAAATAGTAAAGAAAAACCCAAATCAAAACTGAACCCTGACAATATTGATTGTATAATTGTATCCTGAATATGTTTTCATAAACAGCTAAAATAACAAAACTTGTGTCACTGTCCAGATATTTCTGGGCCTAACTGTAACTTCATCATTACTTTGTGTTTCTGCTGCCAATTTATTTAACTACAAAAAGATCTATCGTATAAAAACACCTCAGGAAGAACATGGAGATGTTTTACTGTAAATTAAGACTTTTTTGAAAGTCATTGTTTTGATAGAAAAAAAATCTGTTTTATTGAAACAATTGTGTCAGAGTTTTCTTGAAATATGCAGAAGAGAATGAGCAGCAAAATAATTCAATACATAATAAGAAAGCAAGGTAAGATTATCTTGCAGTGCATTTCATTAACTATACAATTTAACAGAACAAAAGAAAAACACTACAGTGGGAAATACATTGTTGTGGAATAGTGGCAGGAGGTTAAGATATGACATATGTTGTAACTGCAAACTAAAACATTAACATTCAAAGACAACTCTTGAGTAATCTGGATTTCAATTAACTCAAGGTTTCAGCTCTTCTGGGAGTTAGTTCCAGATCAGTGGAGCATTAAAACTAAATGCTGCTTCTCCATGTTTGGTTCTGGTTCTAGGTATGCAGAGTAGGCTGGAGCCAGAAGACCTTAGTGGTCTGGAGGGTTGATACACTTATAACAAGTCTGTGATGTATTTAGGTGCTAAACCATTCAGGGATTTATAGACTAACAGAAGTATTTTAAAGTCTATTCTCTGAGATACAGGGAGCCAGTGTAAGGACTTTAGAACTGGGGTGATGTGCTCTACTTTCTTAGTCTTAGTGAGGACACGGGCAGCAGCGTTCTGGATCAGCTGCAGCTGTCTGATCCACTTTTTGGCAGACCTGTGAAGACGTTGCAGTAATCTATTAGATTAAAAATAAATGCATGTGGATGTGACGATCTTGGCACTGGAGCTGATCTAATCCACAACTCGGCACACCTGCTCAACTCCAACCTGCCTGCAATTAACTCTCACTGGTTCCACCTCCTTGTAAACCCCGTCCAAATCAGCTTCCAGCGCCAGATCGTCTCTGGTCAGTGATAAGAGCGTTCCAGCATTTCTGTTTTTGGAAGCCTGTCTGTTGCCCGACCTGTTTTTGTGCTTTCTGTTTCCGAGCCTGCCTGTCCCAAATCTGATTCTGTCTGCCTGCCTGAAACCTGTCCGGTTGGTTTCCAGACCCAGAACCTGCCTGTCTGTGCGTAACTGAGCCTGGCATACCCTCTGGTGCTTTCGGGTTCCTGCCAATTACCTGAACCTGGACTGGACTCACACCACACCGTCAGAACAGCTGCTGGAACTCTGCATTTCCACCTCGGACTTTTCCCACATCAGTGCCTGCTCTCCACAGCTTCTAGTGCCTGGTTAATACTGGACTCTGTTTCGTTCCTGCCTTCCTGCATTTGCTGTTAATAAACCTTCTGACGCATTCGCTCTGTGTCCAGCTGACTCAAAGCAAAATCATTACAGGGGAAATTTCTCTGGAGTCTAGATCCTGCTGAAACATTAGTCCTTTACTCCTGGAAATGTTATTCAGGTGATAGAAAACATGTTTGTGTAAGGTTTCAGAATGTGTACCCAGTATTCAGCCAGACAAACAGAGTTCCGATAAAATGATTCATTTTGTAACTGATAGTGGGACAGGAACCAAAACAACTGAGGCAGTCAGATCACAAAAAGGGGAAAACAAGAATCTCAATCCAAAACTAGTCCAGGGTCAAAAAACAGGAAAACCAGAATAGCAAGAGTATCCAGAGCAGAATCCAAAAGCAGTGTCCAAGAACAGGTACGAGGTCAGCAACGAATAAACTGAGCAGGAGAACTAGGAACAGTTGAGCTCTACTAGTCAGGAACAGAATCAGGTCGGGTAAACAGGAATCAGGTAACAAGATGGCTCAGAACGCTGGACACAAATCAGGAAAGAGTCGACAGGTAAACAGACGCTGGATCAGACTCACCGGTAACTATAGCAGACGATCTGGCACTGATGACTGGACTGAACAGGGATGATATAGAGCTGGGACCAGGTGAAACCAGTAAGAGATAATTGCAGGCGGGGTGGAGCAGAGCAGGTGTGTAAAGAGAGTAATCAATCCAGCCATCAGTACCGAAATCCCAACAGAAACAGAAGCAAGCCAGAAACCAAACAATAACAGAAAACCGGGAAAACTAAACCATGGCAGATAGCAAATAAAACTGATAACATACACAGAATCAAAATACCAAATAAACCCAGGGCCCACACTATGGCACAAAACAAACTAAGACAGGTAAGTGGGCTGGCAGGTAAACCAAACTGAACTAAAAGCTTACAAAACCGTGACTGATAACATAAAAGAACAAGATCAAACCATAACAAAAACTCAAATCATGACAGTTTGTGGCTCACTAAAACATGAAGTATTATTGCTGCGAATATACTAAAGGAAGATTTAATATTTGAATCTAAAATTGTTTAGAAAAATAGGAGTTGGCAGAAACAGATAATTTCCAGAGATTGAGGAAAAACTGCCCAACATTTCAATTAAACTTACTCATGAATGAAAGTAAAAAACCAAGAGAGAAACACAACCTCTTGATGTTCTTTGACTGTCTTTAACTGGAAACAGGCAGAATAACAACATGTGGATCCTGGAATAATCCCAGCTTCCATCTTTAAAGGATTGGAAGATAAAGACGTTTCCAAGGAATCAACAAGGAGTTTCACAAAGAAACATTAGGAATTCATAAATCTGAAAACATGTTTCTGAGTGAAAGACACATATGTACAGAGCAAAATATGCTTTCAACAGTGAGTGCGTTAGTGTGTCTCTGACAGGTGGAGACTCTTCAGGCTGAAATCAGCAAAAAAACACTGAGGAACCAGAACTGGACCACCTGAACCCAACCCCAGGATAGAGAGGTTCAGTGAATGTGGTGTTGAAGGTGTGGAGGAGGATCAGTGAATCACTTGAGACTCTGTAGAAGGACAGAATACCAGCAGGATAGTCCAGATACACTGCTACTCTGTTGTGGACAGAGAAGGGGTTCCAGGAGGAGGAGGAGGAGGAGGGGGATGATATTTGCTTTTCTCTGTCATTTTGCCAAACAGAGTAACCACTATTTGAGCATCTCAGACACCATGACTGATCATTCCCTCCAAACCAAGAGGCTCTACTGTGTACTCTCCTCGTGATTCTTCTGTAACTCACTGATATATCAACCCCATCTTTCCATTCGACCTCCCAGTAACTGCGACCAGTCAGACCAGTTCTACACAGCAGCTGAGGAGCATCAAATCTCTCTGGATGATCAGGATATGACTGAAGCTCCTCCACATATGTCACCTTCCTGTTGTCTTCAGACAGTTTGAGGTTTCTGCTCACTGTGTTTGTGTCGATTGTGAGTTGACAGGAATCTGATGGAGAGAACAAACACAATCCAGGTTTTGTTATTGATCTTTTATTGACACTTTGATGATGACTCTTGAATGAGTGATGGGCCAGTTTGACGATGGTTGAATGTGAGCTGTTTGTTGTCATGAATCCAATGAAAAACACACTTACACTTCCTCAGACCTGGTTTCAACCATCGGACTCCAGCAGGCTCCACTCTGAAAGGAGGAGGGGGGTCAGACCATCAGTCTCTTTTAAGATGCAAACATGGACACTACATATCTCTCAGACACACATTGTCCTACAGAGAGAAAGGAACAGTCAAACATTTGGATACATCCACGTATTCGACTTCAATTTGGTTTCGCTGGTGACTTCTGACTGTGCAAAAAAGGACTTGTAAAACTCAGAAGAAAGATAAAAGATTTGAGAGTAGACATACACATGGGCTATGATAAGTGATGATAGAAATATTGCCATCTGCAGTGGATATTAAGGAGAGTTGCTTGTGCTGTAGCAAAGCTAATTTTTCCCCCAACACAGGAAAGGCTCTTATGGGAGTTAGTTTTAGATCAGTGGAGCATTAAAACTAAATGGTGCTTCTGCGTGTCTGGTTCTGGTTCTGCAGAGTAGATTTGAGCCAGAAGACCTTAGTGGTCTGGAGGGTTGATAAACTTATAACAAGTCTGTGATGTATTTAGGTGCTTAACCATTCAGGGATTTATAGACTAACAGAAGTATTTTAAAGTCTATTCTCTGAGATACAGGGAGCCAGTGTAAGGACTTTAGAACTGGGGTGATGTGCTCTACTTTCTTAGTCTTAGTGAGGACACGGGCAGCAGTGTTCTGGATCAGCTGCAGCTGTCTGATCCACTTTTTGGCAGACCTGTGAAGACGTTGCAGTAATCAATTAGATTAAAAATAAATGCATGTGGATGTGACGATCTTGGCACTGGAGCTGATCTAATCCACAACTCGGCACACCTGCTCAACTCCAACCTGCCTGCAATTAACTCTCACTGGTTCCACCTCCTTGTAAACCCCGTCCAAATCAGCTTCCAGCGCCAGATCGTCTCTGGTCAGTGATAAGAGCGTTCCAGCATTTCTGTTTTTGGAAGCCTGTCTGTTGCCCGACCTGTTTTTGTGCTTTCTGTTTCCGAGCCTGCCTGTCCCAAATCTGATTCTGTCTGCCTGCCTGAAACCTGTCCGGTTGGTTTCCAGACCCAGAACCTGCCTGTCTGTGCGTAACTGAGCCTGGCATACCCTCTGGTGCTTTCGGGTTCCTGCCAATTACCTGAACCTGGACTGGACTCACACCACACCGTCAGAACAGCTGCTGGAACTCTGCATTTCCACCTCGGACTTTTCCCACATCAGTGCCTGCTCTCCACAGCTTCTAGTGCCTGGTTAATACTGGACTCTGTTTCGTTCCTGCCTTCCTGCATTTGCTGTTAATAAACCTTCTGACGCATTCGCTCTGTGTCCAGCTGACTCAAAGCAAAATCATTACAGGGGAAATTTCTCTGGAGTCTAGATCCTGCTGAAACATTAGTCCTTTAATCCTGGAAATGTTATTCAGGTGATGGAAACCTTTTTGTGTAAGGTTTCAGAATGTGTACCCAGTATTCAGCCAGACAAACAGAGTTCCGATAAAATGATTCATTTTGTAACTGATAGTGGGACAGGAACCAGAACAACTGAGGCAGTCAGATCACATAAAGGGGAAAACAAGAATCACAATCCAAAACTAGTCCAGGGTCAAAAAACTGAAAAACCAGAATAGCACAATGCCACTGCACTATAACCAGGTGTAATAACACTCCAATAACTGTGCAATAACTATTGGTACATCATTAACAGGAAGATTAATGTCAGTTTAATGGTGTTTCGTGTAAAATTAAGATTAACTCAATAGGGAGATGTAAACACGGCCAGGACGCGCCTCGACATGCCATTTCCGATTGATCGTCCACTACAGTGCCGTCTAGTTTCCAAGTTACCAATTTGAGTCTTAAACATTTCCTGGAGAAATAATCACATTAACAAAAATCAAGTGTCCTAAAGGTTAATTTTTACTTTATTTTTTTAAAATGTTATTTCCTCAAATAATATAGGACTCAAATTGGCTCAGATTTGCCTTTCAAATGGGTTGAAACACATTTCAAATGTTCTTCAAAATTAGTAAAGCTAATTTAGGGCCATTCCAGATTGTTTAAGATGAACTTGGATCTGCAGTGAACCCAAGATTCACTGAATTATTCTTGTTATATTTTTCAA
Source organism: Fundulus heteroclitus (assembly GCF_011125445.2). Taxonomy (NCBI): domain Eukaryota; kingdom Metazoa; phylum Chordata; class Actinopteri; order Cyprinodontiformes; family Fundulidae; genus Fundulus; species Fundulus heteroclitus. The sequence goes on from NC_046374.1 coordinate 32,634,107, forward strand.
CTATTTTTATTTGTCTTTTGTTTACTTTTGCATGTAAACAGTTCCAACACTGGAGATAGGCATCAGCAACCCCGCGACCCCATAAGAGATTAAGTGGTTTGGAAAATGGATGGATGGAAATAGTTCCTCACTAGCCTAGTAGAGAGGATTTGTTGATTCAAATGTAGTGTTAATTCAGATAAACAGCATTATATAGTGATGTTCTCTGGATGTTCATTTTATTTCTGTAAGTAAATTCTTAAACTTGAAGAGAAGTTGTCACTTCATTATTCTATATGTGTGAAGAGTTTGCTGTTAAAAGATCGCTAGTGCTCGAATTCATCCCCTTTCAGCCATTGTCCCAATGTCAGCTGTTTGGGCTGATATTCACCGGACAATACCTAACTGACTGAGAGTTTTTATTACATTAAAATTAAAAAAACTCAAAACATGCGTAAAGGCAGAAAAGCCATGTCTTGCCTTATTTTACCTAACATACCTGCTGTTTTCTGTCAAAGTTGAGAAAAGGTAAACTAGTGCAATAATTTACATAGAACACATCCTACAAAAAAATAAAGCTTCATGAGAGATTTCCAAAGAAGGAAACTGTGCACACAAACATTGTGTGTTTGGTTGGGAGGCAGTCAGCTGGCCTTATGATGATAATGAGAATAGTGTTGATGATAATTGTGTCAATCATTATTATGTACATCTTTTCTGTCTAAATCAACCCACACAGCAACGTGAAACCCTGTGATGGTTAGTTAATTATTTTAACCTGCTTAGTTATTTTCAAAACTGGCTTCACAATTAATATTTTATACATTGATTTTGACAGCATTAAAGGGGAAGTCCGGTCAACAAGGAAAAATCAGGGGACCATTAGGTATAACTAAAACTAATATGTTTGTGGTTATCTTTAATCAATAAGAAAATAAAAACATAAATTGTCATCTGGATCACTGTGTATGGGGGCAGCCATTACTGCCCATATTTGGGCAGTAAGGGGCGTTTGACATCACATCCTGTGACGTGGAAAAGCGGAAGCGGCGACAGCATTTCTCTCCGCTTTCCATGCAAAGTCAATAGGAGCCGTTCTACATAGCTGCGATCATCAACAATTTTTTCAGATTTCCAGAGGACTTCACCGCTGACATTCCCAAGAGTTATTGCTGAAGCAACAATGCCCACGTGCACGGCCATCGGATGTTCCAACACAACTGGTAAAAGTAGAAAAAACATTGCTTATTTCAACGCTCCGATTCATGAGCCACCGGGCTCATTGCTGGATTGCCAACTTGAAGAGAGCGGATTTGCCATCTAACTTCTGGCCAGAGAGAAAACACGTCATATGCAGCAACCATTTTGAAGAAGAATGTTTTGAACATGACATGAGAGCGAGGATTTTCGGTAAGTTATTTTTTAATTTAGAATTTTTAATTTAGAATTTGCGGGGATGGTTATCGACCAGAGGGGCGCCCCAGCATGTGCTGGAACGCTTTTTTATTTTAATATTTATACAATAATGACTACCTGCCCTATTTACTAGGGGGCAAATGTAACTCAAGTCACTTCAGCGCGATCTCTCCTCCGCTGCAGCGCCGGTAAAGCCGTGCTGCGGCGGAGCGACCGCGCGCATGCACACACACACACACACACACACACACACACACACACACACACACACACGCGCGTATATATATATACTGTAGGACCCGACTGAGTTTGCACTGGAAATAGGTACGGATGGATTCCGTCAAAAGTCCGGTTTCTGTCAAGAAACTCTTATAAAAAAATCCATATCGCTATCAGATGATGATAGCTCCACAGAACTCTCATCACTGTCACTAAGTACTTCATAACTCTCTGCTTCGTAAAGAGCACCAGTCGTCGCCATCTTGGAAAATAGTGCGCCGTGACAAACAGAGCGTTGAAACTTGCTCAACTGCGGGTCCGCCGAGTGACGTCAAAAAATGGGAGGTGACAGTACTATTCTTGAACAAGATGGATTCCTCCACATAAAGATGATTAAATGAAAATTATTCTTAATTAAAAAAATTTATAATTTATTGCACAGTATGTAGTAGTTTTATATTTAAAGTACTTTCAGCAGTTTGATTTCTGATTTTGACCGGACTTCTCCTTTAAATCATCATCATTATCAAATATATTCTGCTGTAGTGGTGGGTGTGGGTAATATTGATGACATTTCTCTCTTTTCCTCTATCAGAGCTTCTGTACATCTACAGCAGGTTCCTACATACCTGAGAGCTTGTTGTGGATTCTTCAGTGTATCCGACAGCAACTTCTCTCCTGAGTCACCTGGATTATTGTAGCTCAGGTCCAACTCTTTCAGATGGGAGGAGTTGGAGCTCAGAGCTGATGCCAGATAAGTAAAGCCCTTCTCTGAGATCAGACAGCCTGACAAGCTGCAGACACACAATTCAACACGTGATATAAGCACAAGAAAGCTGAAGTCAATTCCTAGTTCTGGACCCTAGAAACTTCTGCTTACCGGGTTTATGAACTTTTTTTGTTCTGTAGGTAATAAAAAGTATCATCGGACACATCTAAACATGTGAATATTGACTAGAATAAAACTCTACAGAAAGGGCTGGCTTTAAGCCTTCTTCAAGCTGGTCTTAAAATACCAAGTATAAACTGGTGGTCCCAAGTGGAACCATTATCTGGTGTTTACTTAGCTTTAATCTTATTGTTTAAATAAAGAAATGAAACCAAGAAAGCAGTAATTTGCTTTCATATGGATGAAGGTCAAACAGAAAAGTTGAAAAACAATCTGTTTTCAATAGGATTGAGAACATACAGTCCTTCCAGGATATTGCAATGACTTTGTGTGTGGCTGATTACTAAAATGACTGAATCTGCCGCACCTTTTTCAAAAGGTTTAAGTCAAAGTTGCACATTTGTTAAGCTTTATTTATGTCCTAACATTGTCTCACTAGAAAGTTGAAATTGCTGTACTTTCTTGAAATGGCACCCTTACAAAAGTTATTGTGCCTGACGAATTGTGTATATAAAAAAGTTATTTTTGTTTATGGAAGGAGAAGGTGTGTGAGGGGTGTGGAGTTGAGATGGGGGTTAGGATGGAGGATAGTATGTGAGTGTCGGAAGGCACTCCACCACCATTCGGCCACCAAATTGTTGTGACTGGGATAGGGTGAAGGAAATATCTTTAGCAGTTCATTCTTAAAGTAATGCTAATGCTTTGTAAACATCAGCTCCAACGCTGGGGAGTATCTTGTTGTATTCTGTCTATTTGCATGGATCTCCACTCCACTCGCCACACCACACACATGACATGCGGTGTGGGGTCACACTTGACAAGGCTGTTTTTTTTCATACATTGCACTAGTCAATTTTAAACTCTGACATTTTAATTAACTAAATTCCGCCAGATACCCCAGAAAAACACATTAGAAGTAGAAATGTAAGGGAATGTTGGTCAGATTTGCGGAAAAGTTGAATAGTAAATACTGCAAGTCTATGCAAAACTTGTGAATGATGAATGAATATATGTATATATTTGCGATCACAAGATCACAACTTCCTGGAGGGACTGAACTTTGTACCTGAGAGTTTCCAGTTTGCAGTTTGGACTCTCCAGTCCAGCAGAGAGAAGCTTCACTCCTAAATCCTGCAGGTCGTTGTTACTCAGGTCCAGTTCTCTGAGACTGGAGGACTGGGAGCTGAGAACTGAGGACAGAGCTTCACAGCTTCTCTTTGAGAGGTTACAGTCACTTAGTCTGAGGAGACAGGGAGGAAAATCTGCTATTAAATAATTCATCAATTGATGTTTATTTCTTCAACAGTCATCAATGTTATCCTGAGAAGGACTGATGGATCTGTCTTATTTTACACATTTCCGTGTTACTTTTTATAGTAAACTGGTTCATTCTAGATAAACTGAATCAGAATCAGAATCAAGTTTAATCGCCAAGTAGGTTTGCACTTACAAGGAATTTGACTTGGTGTTGATGGTGCAGACAGAAATAAAAATAAAATAAAATAAAATAAAATTGAATTAAATGTAGCATGAATCAATATTGACCTCATCCTTAGCAGATTTCTCTATCAAAAATAAAAACAGCAACAATCTGTGTCCTTACAGAGCTTTGTTGGAGGCTTTAACCACTGGAAGCAGCCTCAGAAGAACCTCCTCTGAAGCAGAGTATTTCTTCAGTTCAAACACATCCAGATCCTTTCCTGATGACACTAGGATGAAACCCAGAGCTGACCACTGAGCAGGAGACAGTTCATCCATGCGGAGACTTCCTGAACGCAGAGAATGTTGGATCTCCCGGACCAGAGAACGATCATTCAGTTCATTCAGACAGTGGAACAGATTGATGCTTTTCTCTGCAGACACATTCTCACTGATCTTCTCCTTGATGTACTGAACTGATTCTTGATTGGTCTGTGAGCTACTTCCTATCTGTGTCAGCAGATCTTGCAGGAGTCTCTGATTGGTCTGCAGTGAAAGTCCTAGGAGAAAGCGGAGGAAGAGGTCCAGGTGTCCATTTTGACTTTGCAAGGCCTGATCAACAGCTCTCTGATGAAGATATTTCAGATTGGCCCTCTTAAAAAATAGGAGGCTTAATAACCACATAGATGTTTGTGGTTCTTCCATCAGGTTGACACCAGAGTTGATGAAGGTCAGGTGAACATGAAGAGCAGCCAGAAACTCCTGAACACTCAGATGGACGAAGCAGAACACCTTGTCCTGGTACAGCCCTCCTCTCTCCTCTCTAAAGATCTGTGTAAACACTCCTGAGTACACTGAGGCTGCTCTGATATCGATGCCACACTCTTTCAGGTCTGATTCATAGAAGATCAGGTTTCCTTTCTGCAGCTGATCAAAAGCCAGTTTTCCCAGAGACTCAATCATCTTCCTGCTATCTGGAGTGTGTGGATCTGTTTCAGCTCCTCCATCATACTTGACCTTCTTCACTTTGGTCTGAACCACCAGGAAGTGGATGTACAGCTCAGTCAGGGTGCTGGGCAGCTCTCCTCCCTCTCTGGTCTCCAACATGTCCTCCAGAACCGTAGCAGTGATCCAGCAGAAGACTGGGATGTGGCACATGATGTGGAGGCTTCTTGATGTCTTCATGTGGGAAATTATCTTTTTGGCCTGCTTCTTATCTCTGAATCTCTTCCTGAAGTACTCCTCCTTCTGTGGGTCAGTGAACCCTCTGACCTCTGTCACCATGCCAACACACTCAGGAGGGATCTGATTGGCTGCTGCAGGTCTGGTAGTTATCCAGAGGCGAGCAGAGGGAAGCAGTTTCCCCCTGATGAGGTTTGTCAGCAGAACATCCACTGAGGCAGACTCTGTAGCATCAGTCAGGATCTCCTGGTTCTGGAAGTCCAGAGGAAGTCGACTCTCATCCAGACCATCAAAGATGAACAGAACCTGGAAGTGTTCAAAGCTGCAGATTTCTTTGGTTTCAGTAAAGAAGTGATGAACAAGGTCCACCAAGCTGAACTTTTTCTCTTTCAGCACATTCAGCTCTCTGAAGGTGAATGGAAATATGAAGTGGATGTCCTGGTGGGTTTTGTCTTCAGCCCAGTCCAGAGTGACCTTCTGGGTTAAGATTGTTTTCCCAATACCAGCCACTCCCTTTGTCATCACTGTTCTGATTGGTTGATCTCTTCCAGCCGGGACTTTAAAGATGTCTTCTTGTCTGATGGTTGTTTCTGGTCTGTGTGGTTTCCTGGATGCTGTTTCAATCTGTCTGACCTCATGTTCATCATTGACCTCTCCAGTCCCTCCCTCTGTGATGTAGAGCTCTGTGTAGATCTGGTTCAGAAGGGTTGGACTTCCTGCTTTAGCGATCCCCTCAAACACACACTGGAACTTCTTCTTCAGACCAGATTTAAGTTTATGTTGACAGACTGCAGCAATATGTCCTAAATTAACACAAAAAGTAAAATCAGCAAGGAATAAAAATCACCTAATGAAAAATATTGAATAAATGTGATTCCATGTCACACCAGTAAATGTGTGATTTAACCATAAATTTAAATCCTCTTACTGCTCTGCAGACGGTCAGCCAGCTCCTCATGCTTCATCCTCCTCAGGAAGTTCAGAGTGATCTCCATCAATGCCTCTCTATTGCTTCTCCTCTGCTCTTCATCCTCACCTTCCAACATCTCATCATCATCTTTCTGACTTTCCAAGCTGTAATCTGGACTCAGAAACTTCTGGTTCTTCTTCAGCCCATTCTTCACAAAAGTGACAATTTCCTCCTCCAGCAACTGAAACACAATAATATATGACGGACACATCAGACTAAAATCATTAATCCAAACATCAGAGCCATGTTGGACGGACCGACAGTCCACTGGGCCACAGTGTGCAGCATTGAGATGACAGTGAACACCAATGGAAAAGTAATTGTTGTACTGACCATAAATATGGATTGGGTTTGATGCTCCTCAACAGACGGACCACTGGGAACCTCTAAATTCTGCAGGTTCCCTCTGTGGAGGAACCAAGAACAATTAGGAAGGGCATAAATATTCATTCAACTGTTTTTATGGATGAAATCAGCAAGAGCGTCACAGTTACAGTCCTGAAAACAGAAAACATAGACCATCAAATGAAAACAATACAAATAAGTTAAAAAGAGGAAGATTTAACAAAAGGATGCACAACAGAACCACCCATCACACATTTTACAGTGTGTCTTGAACTGGGACTTAAAACTGCCCACACAGCTAGCAGATTTGATGCTGGTGGGGACAGTGTCCTGAATTTGGGGAGAGTGGAGGTGAAGACTCTGTCCACACAGGTTTTCAGGACGTTGTGTGGGACATACAGCAGGTTCTGGGGCCTAACGTGTAAAGCATTAAACTTGACTCATGCCAGCTGCATGTCGCTCCGCCTAGCTTCACTCACATACATCTGGGACATCGCCCATAGAAAGTGATTTCTCCAAAAAATTTTATGGTCTGGCCAATCAGGACGCAGGGCTGGCATTTCATAGATGTGACGTAGTGGAGACGCGACCATGACGTGAGACTGTTTTGATAGCAATGGCGGCTCGTTGAGGAAGCAAGCGTTAGCATTGATGCTGCTATTTCTTCTGTGTTGTCCCATCTATCTGATATTGTTTCATTAAAAGAACATCAGAGAACGGCTCTGAAGGCTTTTGTTGGTGGAAACCATGTTTTCGCCCTTCTCCCGACCGGATTTGGCAAGTTTTGTTTTCCGGGGCACGTCCGCAGTGGACGCGCCCCGGAGCAGTTAGCGGTTAGCGCAAACCATGTTAGGAGGCCTTTAGTCCTCGATGCGGTCGGCCCGGGATCGACTCCGACCCGCGGCGCTTTGCCGCCTGTCTTCCCCCTCTTCCTGTCAGCTCACTGTCAATACAACGCGTTCCACTAGAGCCGCAAACACATAAAAAAAAAAGTTAGTTTTTTTTCCTGCGTCGCTCTCATCAGCGTCACGGGTTAGCTTCGGTGTGAGTGGTTGAAATAGCACGTCGATAAAGATGACAGACAAGTGCCTTATCCAATCATATGCAAGAATTTTTGATAAGGCCCAGCCTTCAATAAAGGCAATTCCTATGGCGGTGTCCCAGATGTATGTGAGTGGAGCTAGGCGGAGCGACATACAGCTGGCTTCTGTCAGGTTAGTAAAGCATGCCTGTGAGCAAAAAAAACGTTGAGGCACAATGTCTTAAGCTCACCTTGGATGTATAAAAATTAAAGTATGTGGAAATCCATGCAAACGTTTGACCCGCCATGAAAATATGTGGCAGCCACACAAACTTTTTAAATAGACGACAACCGTGAGGTTCTAAAACTTGCGCAAATACACTGAAATCTAACTCCATTCAGTTTAATTTGAATGCATAAAACCCAATGTTTTTTTCAGGAGTTTGAGCCTTTGTGGTAAAGATCAAAATTAAGAAATATAATCCCACTTAACCTCATACAACAAGCTAACATACCTCAGAAATGATGAAAACAACCTCACTCAGAGGCAAACTGTGAATCGTCCTGTTTTTGTCACATGTATTGTAGATGTAAATGAATGTAAATGAGCATTGGTCTGTGTGCTGAGGGAATAAAATTAATTTTATGTAATAATAATTTAATGTACTCTTTCATTCTCATTGAAAAATAACAGGGGGTCAGATCAGCAGATAAATTAACGACAAGTTCTAATTGAGGGACAATCAGATGTCCAAAAATTGCACATAGAATTGTGCGTAATAATGGAACGATGGCAGCGTTGGCACTGCTGAAGGACATTGTAGATGGAAGAATGTGGATGGAGCGTGTTTCAATGACCATGCTGACCTGCGGACACATGAAGATGAGAGGCTTGTTTGCCAGTTTAGATTGTCCATGGAAATTATTTTTGAGTTGGCTCCATCTTTACGGAGGAAAACTAAGAGGAACCATGGGTCAGCAGTACTGTTTGAAGTTCTAAATATGCTGTGGTCTCTCCAACCAGAGTTTTTCAGAGGTAACTGACTGATAGGTTGGGTATTTCCCAGTCATCCTTATCCTTCCCAAGCCTGCAGTATAGCCTGGCCTCATCCATGTTTTTCAGATACATATTGGTCGTATTTTGACACCTGCTGGGTGCCTTCTGGGTAGTTAAACTGATTTGCATAGGTATTTGGGGTGGGGACAGGGTGGCCCAAGATACATGTGAACCTAAGCATTATTTCGCACACATTATGAAGGCAACATGTGTGGTAACACGTCTACGCATGGTTTTATCCAGCCAAGTTTCAAAATTTCTCTTATAGTATTAAGGCTGGGGAGTGCTTTATGCATGAGGCCCTGAAGACTAGATTGGAGGTGGTTGACATGGAAGAGCTCTGAGTTATGTGGCTGTGTGTCCATGCATGATCCTGTGCTGGATATGATGGTGAGTATTTTAAAATGGATCCTTTAAGTCACTAGAAGCCAGCGAGCTCACATTTTATCTGTCCACACAGAGACAATCAGAAGGTAAAGGTCCATAAAGTGAGTCTGGATGTGAGCAGTGAGATTATATGAAGGTGGTTTCATAAAACCAAGGCAGTTTTTTCTGGTAATAACTGATGAAACCACTGCCTGGAAATATACAGAGGATAAAATTTATTTAATTTCTTAAAGAAAATTTCCTTTCATTTTTATTACATTTTATTTACTAAACAGTTGAGTTAGGTCATCAGAAAACCAATTTAGGTAACCAATCTAGGTGAGCTCCAGTCCAAACTAAATATTTAACTTTAAGAAGAGAAAAGTGTTTAATGATGGCGACTAATCAATGAGGCCCAGAAGCAAACAGATCAGACAGATCAGAGCTGATGAAAAGGATTTAGCAGCATCCAGGAAGCCCCCTCCAACAACAACCTTTCCTTCTCTTTTCACTGCATTGGTCCTGGAGAACATCCAACTCACACTGCTGCAAGAGACTTAAGTCACAGTTATGACAAAGCAAACAACTCAAACTGGAGGGTAAACTCAGGGAAAAGAGCTGAGCTTTTTGGACACATGTTGCAATGAAAAGATTCCAGATTGACTCAGTTTCCACAGTTACAGCAGTCAGATACAGCTCACCTCTCTGATGATGGAGGTCCAGACGATTTGAAGTAAATTGATTGAGCCTTAGACCTGTCACTCCTAAAGGACACACAGCTGGGTTCTGGTTCTGGTTCTGGTTCGAGTCTCTGATGGATACTGACAGAAAAACTCTTATTAAAACACTTCCTTTTGAGTTCCGCTTTAAAGGTTATTTTAAATATCATGGATTGTAAACTAAAGAGTTGTGAGACACAGCAGAACCATCAGGATTAAAGTATGCTTATTTTGAACAAAAATTAAGATAGTATACTTTCAGTTTACTCTTAATGTACTTAGCAGTGGCATTCTGTTAAGTACATAACAAAGTTTATGTTACCTGTGTTTGGCTTGTACTAAATAGTATACTAAAAGCCAAAGTGTAGTTAGCCTATAGTTACATCCAAACTTTGACCAATATAGTTAAATAGTACTACATTAATACTACAATTTCAAACATAGTTTATTTGTGTAATTCTGCAAGAAGTCTTAAACTTTCCTGTTTTCAAATCCTGCATTGTAAGTTTTTAGCAGGTCACCTGGGGTATAAATAGCTTAACATAGTAATGGTATAGATGAACTTGATTGGTAATAAACGGTGTCATTAACCCAAACCGAGACAAATAAACAATTTTCTGATGTTTATTTGAAACTAATCTAACATTTTTAAAGTTTGATTCTACTTTTATCTATCATAAGCCATTACCATAATATATGTGCTTTTTAAAATGGACCACCTGGCCCTATGACCACCGCGGAGGGCTCGGTGGTGCCGATTGTATGGCAGCCCTGCTTCTGTCTGTCTGCCCTTGGGGAGTTGTGTCTAAAATGTAGCTCACCATTGTCAGCACGTGAATGCGTAACTGTATGTAGTGTAAAACACTTTGGGGTCCTCAGGACTTGGTAAAGCACTATACAAATACAGGCCATTTACCATCTATCATATAAAAATAAGTAAAATGGGAAAAGAGGCCTGAAAAGGAGAAGCAGCAGCATGCATCGTTGGAGAGCCGCTGCACTGTCCCTTTACTGGCCAAAAATGGACAAACATCTCAAACTGGGACCAAAGCTAAGTACAGTCTGTTCTCTGCAAAATCAGCCATGGAAGCTGGAACACAATTTAGACACATCTATGATCTTTCTTTGAGTATACAGGGTGAACCTGAACCAGTGACCCTGCCTAAGAGGCGCCTTCAAGACAACATGTTGTTCCCAAGTGTTTGCCTCAGATGTAACTGAGAGTAGCCTTCATAGGCCCGAAACAAGGACAGAAGTTTTTTTTCATAAAGCCAAGGCAGTCGTTTCTGGCAATAAGTGATCAAACCACTGCCTGGAAATATACCGAGGAACTTCCAGGCGGTCACTTGGTGGAACTGGATTTCTTTTCATGGTTCTTAAAGAAAATTTAATTCACTAAACAGTCAAATTAGGTCATTAATATGTAACAAATAACCAATCTAGGTGAGCTCCAGTCCAAACTAAATATTTAACTTTAAGAAGAGAAAAGTGTTTAATGATGGCGACTAATCAATGAGGCCCAGAAGCAAACAGATCAAACAGATCAGAGCTGATGAAAAGGATTTAGCAGCATCCAGGAAGCCCCCTCCAACAACAACCTTTCCTTCTCTTTTCACTGCATTGGTCCTGGAGAACATCCAACTCACACTGCTTCATATATAAACATAGAAATGTGGGAAAAAGAGCTGAGCTTATTGGACACATGTTGCAATGAAAACATTCCAGATTGACTCAGTTTCCACAGTTACAGCAGTCAGATACAGCTCACCTCTCTGATGATGGAGGTCCAGACGATTTGAAGTAAATAGATTGAGCCTTAGACCTGTCACTCCTAAAGGACACACAGCTGGGTTCTGGTTCTGGTTCTGGTTCGAGTCTCTGATGGATACTGACAGAAATATTATAATTCCAGCAAATTCTTTCGTTCTGTTTACACACCAGCCATCTTTTACCTTATGAGCCCATTTGAGCAGGAACTGGGCTAAACAATGATACTCAGGCCTAGATATAATTGTACACAAGATACATAACAACTTTGTGGTAATTGGCTATTTAGGTTTGATGCAGAACAACTCTGGCTAAAAACTGGGAAAAAATAAATCAAAATTGAGCATTAAGACCTGCAGTCGAAACACAGCTTTAAGAGATTGTGATCTCACCTCTCAGCTTTGCGCTGGCTCTCATGGTCCTCACACGGAGTGGTTTCTAAGGGAAAGACTCCCTCTTCTCTGTCCTGACACTGATCCATGCTGCTGAATTCACATTAGCCCACACACTTTCTACAAAGAAAACACAAATCATTCATCTGCACATAACCTCTGATCATTCTTTACATCATTAGAGCTGGAAAAAGATCAGGTACTCTTCTTCTAATTGGTTCATCTGCTCTGCTTCATTACAGCGTCAACTGAATGCGGTCAATCAGCAGTTTGAGGCGGAGGAAGGTGCCGTCACTTGGTGTACTTCTACTAAAAGTCCATTAGATGGAGTCACGAAGCAACATCTCCCTCCACTGACACGCCTGATTCACTTTGAACAGCAGGAACTTTTATTTCACAATATTCAAACTCTACAAGTAAATTAGCTACTCCATCAAAGCTGAACAATTTAGGCCTGATTCACACGTAGCTGGAGATCGGGGAAAACAAATAACTCTTTAAGCCTTTTGACTTTTCATTCATACCAAAACTCTGTTTTACATATCTTAAAACAATTGATTCTGAAAGCTCTGGCCAAAATGGAGATTTCTAAAAACTTTTTGAGCCTGCGTGTGTGTTTACATGACAAAACAGGCTTCATCCGAAATGTTGTAATCATAGCTCCTAGTTCCTGTTCCTTGACCTTTCACAAGATCAACAGTATGAATCTATCATGAGGAGGAAAGAAGCTTTTAACAGTGTTGCCAAAACACACATGGCTGATGCAAGTCAAATCCAGGCCTATAGCCTTCACAAAAAGAACTACAAAAAATGTGCAACCTCCCTATACTAAATGAACTATAATAGGAAGCATAAAGGCTCCTTTTCCTACCTCCTCCACTGCTGACTGCACTATTCAGAAAGCACTTATGCTGAACATGAATGCAGTTCCGCTTTGACTAAAGAGTCCTCACCAATTAGACCTTTTGGGGCTGGAATTTTAGGGTTTGGTGACAAATAAAGTGGTGCTGACGGCACATGCGTTGTCATTGGTATTGATGTGGCCATGCAGTGCAGAAAACAAACAAAAAACAAGTGGTTTTAGGGAAGGTGCTGATTTTTACGTTGGAGTTGTGATTCACTGTTTATAATATGTGTCTAATCAATGTTAATCTGGACAAATTCACCTCTACAAAATCTACATCTCAGGTTATTTATTTCCAACTGACATTACCATGGGAACAACACAGCATTTCCTTTTATCCCCTTGGTATCGAGATTTTAAAGTAAAAGTACACATGGTTCTAAACACTACAGCTGGTCCAGCTGCTCCAATATGTTGAGGTGCAAAGGAGAAAGAGAGCTGGGAGACCAGCTGTTTCACACCAACTCTCCCTCCTAAAACACAAGGACAATCCAGTTCAACGTCACCAGTGCTTTGAAGGATTCTGCCTGGCCAACATAGGTTTTAGCTTTGCACTGCTCCCTATGCATTTGGCATGTTTATAACAACACTCAGGGGTGAATCTGTGCAGATATGTGGGGATCAAAACTTTTGAAAACAATCCTGCGTACGTTAACATTTTTGAAAACGAAGTGAGGGAAATGTTTGTGTTTATAAAGACCCAGCTAAGTGTGTACCAGGCTTACTCAATCTGAATGAATCAAACACCTTTTAACATTGATGTCATTTTATTTTGAAAGGACTCACAGGACGCAGCTAGAAGCTGTTGTGTCTGACTTTGATGAGAGAAAAAAACATGACGCAGTTTGTTAAGTGAAGAAAACACAGAAACATCAGCTATTCGTCATGTTGTTTGATTCCAGTTCAGCAATAATTTAATATTTCTGTATATTAGTCCTCAAACAGCAGAGACATAAAGCTTGTGCTGAAATAAGAATTGAACATGTTCTCCAATCATCAGCCAGCAGAAACATACAGGAACATTCCTCAAGAAAGAGTTTAAGTAGGAAACAAAGCAAACTTACTTTTTGTTCCAAACAGTCCAAAGAGCTGAAGAATGAGATCTGAACAGAATGAGACCAAACAGAACCACCGAAGAACTAAACTACTTCACCTGAACAGGTGAGTTCAAAACCGAAAGCACTGTGAGGAATGTTATGGAACAAATGACATCACTACTCACATGATTAGAAGTTCATTCTTTTAGAGCAGGAAAAAACACAGAGTAGAGCGTCTGCAGTGAAACCAGAGGCAGGTTGATCACAGACAGGAAGACAATTTGTAGGATTCGATTGAATTTGACTTTGTAAAGTGCTTTGAGATGGCATCTGTTGTGAATTGCTGCTATATAAGTAAAAATGTATTGAGTTGGTTAGACAACTACAGATGTATTTATATTTTTAGGTTTCACAATGAAGGAATCCAAAACTTGAAAAAATAAAGTTTCATATTAATAAAAACCAGACTGCTGGTTTCAAGGACATAATCTGTTCTTAAACAGAACAAATATGGCAGTCCTGTTTCTATTTCCATCAACAATGATTGACAGATCTATCTCTATTCCACAGGAATCAAACTAGTGTGTTTGCTGGGTAAAAACTTCCTATTGTTAAGGAGGTAAAACTAAAAATATTTTCAAAAATAACTGTTGCATTTTTCTTTTGACCATAAAAAGCCTCTGGTGTTTGAACTTCACAGCTGTTGGCCCCTTTGGGGCAAAGTCTGCACTTATGTGGTCTGGACTTTGCAGCCTGCAGTTTGAGGGAGTGTGTAAATGTTTCAATCTGCCCCAATTCAACATTTGACATCCCCCCCACCCCCGCTTTTTACTCTTGTTATCATTTCTGATGGGATCTGTTGTGGTCTTGAATCTAAAGTTTTAATAACTCTTGTATAGGTCAGGTGGTGTTTCTCAGAGAAGGGGGTGTTTATACCAACACACACATCTTCTATTTACTTTTGAAAGTTCAGTTTTAGAAGACATGGTTCTTGTCTCCACTGCACTGTTATGTTTAATTATGAATATTATTATTGATTATAATTGTATAATATATCATTCAAAATCAAAGGATATCTATGACAACATTTATTTCAAATGGTTGTGATCAAGGGCTAAAGGCTTAATATTTATAATTTAGTTGTCTTGTTTTATCAAAGAGGGAAAAACTTGGATGTTTTCCAGCGTGATTAAAATGATTTGTACTAAAGTTTAGAGACTGTGAGTCGGTCAACATCTGGATGTTCAGGGAGGTGAGATCCTCACTCAGATGAAGCTGCTGGATGAAGTTTTTAATGAAGCAACAGGAAGAAACACAGCAGCTGATGGCAGTTTAGGAGCAAATCTTCACACAAACAACATTTAAAACATCTGAAGATGAAACATCTGATCAGACAATAAAGTTACTCACACTGAAATTGCAGCAGATTTAAAAATGAATGATAAACCAAACAATAATAAGTTATACAACAAGCTTTCTTATCTGTTTTTTTTATTTTTAAATGTTTAAATACCATAACTTCTACAAAATAAGTTGAAGACGTTTCTCTAAAAACTTGTTTTAGAGTTCAAATCTTGTTTCCCTAAGCAAATTTGATGTTATATAAAACTCTAAACCTTTTTTTCTCTTACAAATAAATGTGAAAACCAGGATAATAATACAGGAAAATAGTAAAGCTGCTGCTGTGATCCAGATGATCTTTGTCCGTTTCTCTGGTTCTGGAGTCAAAGTTGGTCTCTGAGGTTGAAGCTGATCAGCAGCTGCTGGAAAATTGTATTAATTTATTTTCAAAACTTGATTAAAGTTATAAACTTTATGAAAATTAGATCTTTCACCCCCATAACCAGGAGTGAAAGTAAGCAGGTCTGCTACTGTGTACCAGTAACAGGGAAGAGCAGCTTTCAGCTATAAAGCTCTCATTGAGAACAAGCCACGGCTGCAAATCAGATCAGAAAATAGATCCTCTAGCAGGATGCAGTCTACAACACCACATGATGGGTTTAAGCTTCTGTTTTATTCTTTCCAAGTTGGTTCTAAACCATTCTGCTGTGTTTTGGTGCCTCAACCTCCTGCCTTGCTCTTTCAGACTATTGCTAGTGGGCTGCACAGTGGGGCAGTGGGTAGTGCTGTTGCCTTGTAGCAAAAAGGTTCTGGGTTCAAGTCCAGCCTGCATGGAGTTTGTATGTTCTCCCTGTGCATGTGTGGGTTCTCTCTGGGATGAAACTGGAGTACCCAGAGAGAACCCACACAGCAGGAAAAATCAGAAAAAACAAATAGAAAAGACTGTGGTGGTTTGTTGTTGAGTCCTTTTTGAAAGACTTCTTCTCGCAAACCAACCATATTTCCCCATTTTAAAAACTAAAACTGTAATACTCTCAACCCAACTTTATTTATATACAACATTGAGATATAACTCAATTAGCCAACATGTTTTACACTCTAAAGAAATGATGATTCAAAAGAGAATACAAAGTTAAAGAGAACGCTATGAAATTTAAAATAAAATGAAGATTCGCAAAAAAATAAAACAACAAAAAGGAATAAATGTGTTTTAAGAGAAGATTTAAAGACAGAGAGTGAGTCTGCCTGCCTAATATGTAAAAGTTCATGGCAGAGTTTTGGGGCAACGACAGGGAGTGCGATGACCTCTTTGGACCTTGTTTGTCCAGGACTCGTCCTGAAAACTGTTCATCCTGAGACTCTGACACCTCAACTCCATGTTGATAAAGGATTAATTCTTTCCTAGGAGTTAACAAGCTGCAGAGGATGAACAGATCTAACCAGGGTCCATCAGGTGTGGTGGTGACCATTGCGTCACGTGGTCTTGGACATAGACACAGACATATATAAAGAGTAGACCCGGCATCGACCGCTCTACGCCTATAGGCGCTGATGAGATGTAGGGGCACCATCTTGGGGCGGTTGACAACTCCGCTCAGTGTAATGTGTTAACCAGGTGCAGAATCAATTTTAGTCAACTATACTTGCTGATTATTGAACTAATTTTCACGTTGTTTTTTTTCTGAAAACTTAAGCTATAGCTATTGTAACAACTGGTTCAGTGCATTTAAATGTTCTTAGTGTGGTTAAAAGTAATTAAATATTCTGACAGAATTGATGTATGCAAATTGATGTATTTATCTGAAGCATGTAACAAAAGTAATTTCCCTCTGGAATTATTAAAGTATGTCTGATTCTGATACATATCTATCTATCTATCTATCTATCTATCTATCTATCTATCTATCTATCTATCTATCTATCTATCTATCTATCTATCTATCTATCTATCTATCTATCTATCTATCTATCTATCTATCTATCTATCTATCTATCTATCTATCTATCTATCTATCTATCTACCTATCTATCTATCTATCTATCTATCTACCTCTCTATCTATCTATCTGTCTATCTGTCTGTCTGTCTGTCTGTATATATATATATATATATATATATATATATATATATATATATATATATATATATATTAAGGACATCATCAACAGGATGAAACCTTCTACCTGTGCCCTTGACCCTTTCCCAACAGTTCTGGTAAAATCCAATCTCCATACCATAAATTCCCTTATCACAAAGGTCATTAACCATTCCCTCCAGTCCGACCAGGTTCCATCCACACTGAAAACTGCTATCATCAGGCCGTTTCTTAAAAAACCCACCCTTGACCCAGAAGTCTTTGCTAACTACAAGCCAATCTCCAATCTTCCGTTCCTTTCAAAGGTGCTGGAAAAAGTAGTTTCCGCTCAGCTTCAGGACCATCTAAAACAATATGACCTGTTTGAAAAATTTCAGTCTGGTTTCCGTACGGGTCACAGTACAGAAACAGCCCTGGTCAGGGTCACAAATTACCTGTTGATGACAGCAGACACTGGCTCACCATCTCTTCTCATCCTCCTGGACTTGACTGCAGCATTCGACACTGTGGATCACAACATCCTCCTCCGTCGTTTAAGCTCCACTATCGGAGTCTCTGAGTCTGTCTATGACTGGTTTTCATCATACCTCACTGGAAGAACTGGGTATGTCACCTTGGGAAAGGCTAAATCCCTTGCTCACAACGTCACCTGTGGTGTCCCTCAAGGCTCAGTGCTCGGTCCTACCTTGTTCAATCTGTACATGCTCCCTCTTGGCCATGTCATCACCCAGCATGGGGTTTCATTCCATTGCTATGCTGATGACACTCAGCTCTACCTCAGGACAACCCAAACATCCTCTGCTCCTCTGCCATCATCAACTCTGACCACCTCCCTGGAGGAGGTAAAGGCGTGAATGAAGCAAAACTTCCTTCAGCTAAACAGCTCCAAGACTGAAGCCATCTTAGTCTACACCAGGTTAGGTCATCTGACATCACCAGCATCACCTTCTCTCGACACACTCTTACCCTTTCAACATCTGCCACTAACCTGGGTGTTAAAATGGACTCGCATTTGACCTTTGAATCTCACATCAAACACCTCTGCAAGACCTCCTTCTTCCACCTCAGAAACATCGCTAAACTTCGTCCCACACTCACTCCAGCAGATGCAGAAAAGCTTGTCCACGCTTTTGTCTCCTCCAGGCTAGACTACTGCAATGCGCTCCAACAGGTAGGGAACAGCCTTCAGAAGCTGCAATATATCCAAAACAGCGCTGCTCGGATCCTGATGAGTGTGCGCAAACATGACCATATCACTCCCATCCTCAAATCACTTTACTGGCTTCCTGTCACACTCAGAATTGAGTACAAGGTCTCCCTCCTTACCCACCATGGTGATGCCCCACCGTACCTTAAGGAACTTCTCACCCTACAGACCTCAACACGCAACCTCCGATCTACCACAACATATCTGTCGAAACAACCAAGGATGAAGCTCCGTACAATGGGAGATGGGGATTTCTATTCAGCTGCTCCCAGGCTGTGGAACGCTCTCCCTGGCCACCTGAGGACCCCACAGACTGTGGATGCTTTTAAACGTGGCCTTAAAACCCACCTTTTTAGAAGAGCTTTTAACTGAACTCTTTATTTTGCTTCGTTTTTATTTTTTTAGCACTTACCCGTTTTACTATGTAGCACTTTGTTTTGTTTTTTTCTAAATATAAAGTGCATTACAAGTCCAAAGTATTATTATTATTATAATTATTATAATTATTATTATTATTATTATTATTATTATTATTATTATTATTATTAAATAAACAGTGGAGCTCTTTGATCAACCAGAGGAGAGAGAAATCATCACAACTCAGTTTAAGTTTGTTGCACCGTGACTGAGGAAGGGAGTGTGGTAGTATAGTTGACCAACTGTCAGAGCTGTGCAGTCAAATTATGTCCTTGCAAAATTGCATCATAATTTGCATAATAGGTTGGCAGGTCTCAGAAGTCTGTCCTTTGCATGTTTGCAAAGCATCACTGAGGACTGCTGCTGCTTTCTGTTTGCTCCTCGTTCTCTTCTTCAGTCTCCTGGAGCAGCGAGGATCGTTGGACTCACAGCAACAGAGGAGACGGTGAGTATGTCTGCTGTGTTTTACTGCTTGATGTCTTTATGGATCCATTAGTTTTCATCCATGCTTTCCTACCTCCATCAGCCAGAAACAAACCTTCATGAGGACTTAGTAAAACCTGCTTTAACTGATGTGGTTCTGGTCCAGTAGAACCCAGCTGGGCTGCTGCTGATTTCTCCCCTTCATCAAGTCCTGACTCAGCAGTTTTTCTCTTTATGTCCAAGTTTGTGACTGAAACCTCAGAGTTCAGAGAGAAAGTGTTTTGGTGAGCAGCAGTGTCTGATAAAGAGGTTAATAATGAGGATTAGCTGCTGAAGGACTGGATGAAGTCAGACTGTAGATGTTGCTGGTTGTGTGTTGCTGATGCTGGAGCTGATGTGTTGCTGACTCTCCTCCTCTGTCTCCTCTCACAGGGAGAAGATGATCTGCAGGATCCTGCTGCTCATCATCCTCAACTCATGTCTCTGTGGTCAGTTTCCATCTTCTCTTTGTTCAGTCTAAATACATCAATAATCAGTGAAAAGTCTGTCAGTGAAGGGAACACTTCAATCCTCCAGCTGCATCTGATCAAGCAGTTTGACTTGAAGAGCATCAAGCAGAGCTCTGACAGCACAGAGAGCATCATGGGACAGAAAGCTCTAGAGATGTAGTTTAAAGACTCCCATGTTCCAGTTCTCAGTGTGTCTGCTCCTCTCTTTCCCTCTCTGTCTCCTCAGCAGCAACATTTGTAGTGAATGTGACACAGAGCTCCTATCAGGCAGAGGAGAACCACAGCATCACTCTGGAGTGGACCTTCACCACCACACCTGATGGATCCTGGAGAGATCTGTTCATCTACTGCAGCTTGTTAACTCCTAGGAAAGAATCAGTCCTTTATCAGGTCCATGATGGTGTTGAGGTGTCAGAGTCTCAGGATGAACAGTTTTCAGGACGAGTCCAGAGTGACAAAGACGTCCTCAGAGAAGGACGAATCAGACTCCATGTGTCCAGACTGAGGACTGAAGACTCTGGTCTGTATCTGTGTGTTATGTGAAGACTGATGAAGGTTCTGGTTCTGGATCCTGTCATCTCAACGTCTCTGGTGAGTTCTGTTATTAGAAGTCTGTCTCTCAGGCTTTCCGTGTAAATTACTGAGAATTATTTGGACAAAGTTCACCAGATTGTAGCTGAGATGAAGCTGATCCCAGATCAGCATCACCAGCTTTAAACTAAAGTTTCCATCTTCTCTCCAGCAGCTGCTGATCAGCTCCAACCTCACACTGAGAATCCACAACCAGACGATGGAGGAAGGAGCGGTCTTTATTATTTCCTGCTTCTGTTCCCTCTCAGTGTTTTATTATTTATTATGTTGCAATTATGTCTTTCTAAATATAAAATAAATCTAATTCGACCAAAACAGAAAAGGAGTTTCTCAGAGAAGCAGCCCATGAAATATGAAAACACTGTTATAAAATCTGATAAAACACTAGATTTTGTTCTTTGATGTTTATTAGTGGTAAAGCAGCAATGATGAAAATATATTTCCATGTAAAATAATCAGTCATGATTGATTTAAATATTCCATTAAGTTCTAATGTGTGTTAAAAATTTATTTTTCTACTCTTGTATAAAGTGTCCATATTGGACAGAAATGTGACATCACACATGTCCAACATGCTCTCAGCAGACAGCTGTGGGGTACATTCTGATGTTTCACTGCTAGTAACATAACTACAGTACTGATGAGCATGCAGAGGAAGAAGTCACCAGGGTTAGATGGATTACCAAAACAATATTTTACCTTTTAGGACCAACTAAAAGACCCACTATTTTTCTTCTCTTTACTGTGTATAAAGTGTCCATATTGGATAGAAATGTGATTCTGATTGCTGTAAATAAATGTCAACACATTGTTAAAAAAAAACAATATGAATGTGTTACTTTTTTATTTATTATTACTATGATTTACATATTTTGCATTCATTATTTCCAGATTTTATGTTTTCAATGAAAATCTCCCTAACAGTGATTTAAATGTTTTTAAACTTCTGCATCATGTGTTTCTGCTGGAGGGCCTAATTTGGACCATTTTCTGAACCGGTTCATGGGCCAAACAGAATCATTTCAAGGGCCAAAATATCAAAATGACAGAAAGTGTGAAATAGAACCAGCTCCCAGCCCAATCTTTGCCAGAGAGTCTTCTGGTTCTGGAGTTTGATTGGATCAAAGAAACAAACTCAGTTTCTGTGATTTAAACAGCTGCTGAACTAAAAGCCCAGAACTCTGACAGCTCCAAGTGGATCAGAACCACGTGAAGAGACACAAGCTGCCTGGAAAGAAGGAAAAGTCCTCAGTGGATAAATGATTTAGTGAAAATGAGTGTGGATGTAAAAAGGTCTTTATTCCGTCAGTCTGGGACCAAATGTCAGAGTTTCTCTCGGACTCTAAATGTATTATACCTGACTCATATTGTTTAATCTGATCAATTAAAATAATATCATTTTATTTAAAGGATCCATTAGAAAGGAAGTGAAAAAGAACAGAGGGAAAATTAAACTCATCTTCATGAACAGAAACGTAACAAAGTCCTGAACCAGAAAGACAACAGTGGTTTTTAAAAGTGAGAAAACCAGAGAGAGCAGTCAGGGAGACAGTTCCTATGTGTCAGAGGCTCAGAGAGTCCAGATGTAATAAACTGGACATTAAATCCTGTGGGATTTGTCTCTAATAAGTAGTTTAAATGTGAAGTAGAGTGTAGAGAAGCAGGACAGAGATCAGCAGCTGCTCCAGTAAAGCTGGCAGTTGTTCTTCTTCAGGTAAAGAAATTGTTTTCTGGTGAGTTTTTCTGTGTTAGTCAGAGCGACTAAAGTCAGAGAACTCAGAGATAAATCCACATTTCAGATCTAGAACCATCGTCTGTTCTCATGTCACAATGATCCAGGCAGGAGTCTGAAGTCCACAGACCCATCATGGTTCCTCCTTCAAGCCCAGACTGACAAAGACCCTCTAAATAAAGAGGTTCTGGTCCAGTTCCTCCTGAAGTTCTGCTACCTTCATACCATAACAGCCCCAGAACAACAGAACACGTTGCAGGAGCTGCTAGGTGCTGATCTGAGTTCATGTTTGCTGCAGGTTCCTGAATCAGAGTCTCCTCCTGTCCTCCTGGTGTTTCTCTGGTCTTATTGTTGAGCATTAAAGCAGCAGAAGCTGCAGAACATGATGAGACATGATGTTCTCCGAGATGGAGGCTCAGGTTTCCTTCAGCTGTCTGACAGGACAGAGATCATCAACAGAACCGCTCCAAACTCTCTGGACCAGACCAGAGCTCCTCCATGTTGATCCGTCACAGCAGCTCTCTGATCAAAGTTCTTCATGTTCGCTGCTTGTTTTCTTCTTGCTGCAGATCTCTGTTAAAATTCTTCACATGTTTGAAGCTTTCTGCTTTTTTTCAGCTCTGAAACTGAGACGATCTGAACCTGAAAGTCACAGAAATCTAATCCAGAGAAGAAGTTTAAACTTTAGTCTAGGAACTCTGCTGTGACAGCTGAAAATCAGGCTGATGGATTTTAAGATGAAGAAATAAATCACATGTTTTCAAAAAGACGTTTCTTTGGATTGAAGCGTCAGAGATTTGATCAGGTGGAGCTTCAGGAAGTCCAGAAGGAGTTCAGCTTCATGCAGCTGCAGTGATCCTGTTTGTCCACATGGTGGCGCTCTAAGGTGGATGATCTCAGGAAGCTGATCTGACTAGAAACAAACTGGAGAAAAGGTCATTAAGGAAACAGCAGTTTTCATGGAACTAGACTAGAGTAGAAATATTGCTCCCTCAGGTGTTGTTCTTTGTCAGACGTTAATATTTCTCTCTCCAGGAGGTTTGAACGACAGAACAGCAAATAAAAACATTTTTAAATGAAATCTCTTCTTGCAGAAATTTCTCATTACCTCTGAACCTCAGACTTCTCAGCAGCTTTAAAGATAAAAAGCCTCTAAAATGCTCAGATTAAACTGACATTTGTTCAAGTCATTTCAAGATGTTTACAGGTTCAGCTGCACTCATTAGAAGTGAGTTGAAACCTTAATGGGAGATTCAGTGTGAAACAGTCAAGATACTTGGTTCAGTTATGAAACCTCAGAGACCATGCTTTGGTTAAAAGCTGCAGCACCAATGACTCAAAACAATAAAAAGCTCATGAGCAACATTGCTGTGATGCCTGGTTGTACAAAAGGAGAATATTATTTATATGATAAAGTAAAACAAACTTTAAGGCAAAGCAGAAAAATCTTCTGAGATTTCTAAGCAGCTTTCAGGTGGTATAAACTGAGGACAAACTACGACCCTAAAGATGATCAGACTTCAATAAACCCAATAAAACAGTGATCATTACATGAGACAGAGAAATAGAGTCTGAAGCAGCTGTGACCCAAATCCATTTAGTCTTTCAGCTCATAAAGAACATTTACAGCCTGTGGTTTAAACAGAGGAAACAATGCAGGAATATAGTGATTTAATGGTGAAACAGCAGAGAGAGCTGCTCCTCCTTAGATGACCTGCATAGAGACAAACACACTGGTTCTGTTGGGTTCTGCTCAGTTGATGTAAAAAAGATTTTAGACAATAAAGCTGATTTTAAAGTTAGATGAAGCTCTGAACCACAATAGTAACCTCAGGTCACTTAATTTAAATAAGAACCGTCCATAGATCTTAATTTTAGTTTGCTAAATTATTCTAGTTCTGGTCGTTAAAACCTGTTGGTGGACTTCATCGTATCAGATAAATTTACCCAGACGTGTAGTTCTAGGAGGGAACATCTAGAACCTGTTCTCTGCTGCTGATGTTCAGGATCAGTGTCTCCACCTGATCAGGCAGCCTGGAGAGAAAAAGCTTGAAGACAAACATGTTTATTGAAGCACTGATGAGAAGAAAAGCTGGACTAACTACAGCAGAACCAGGAGACGTGGTGATGAGTGGACCAGGATGGAGATGATCTGGTGTGGATGTGTGAACAGTTTGCTGAAGCTTCTGTTGTTCTGCATCAACTGAACCAAAGGAGGAAAGAAGTCTGCAGAGGAGAGGTTCAGTTCTGAGATGCTGCAGACATCAGGCTGCAGCTTAGATCTAGAAAGACTAGATGTTAGAGCAGCAGACTGCCACCATCACTTCATAGAGTTCTTTTCCATCTCCAGAACCTCCTCTGGAGCCATTTGGACCTTCCTTCAGCCCTAAACTGCTGAATAAAAGCCTCTCAGTGGAAACTGGAGCCATCAGAAGATTTAAGCTCAGAGTTCAATCCGTCCAGTTTCTGCAGACTTTTCTTTGCTCCGTTCAGCTTCCCTGAAGGTAAAACTGTTCTGTAGGTTCTACAGTTTAATCAGTTTTATTTATCTTTTCTTTATTTAGTAAAGTCCCTTCAGATGACATGTTGGTAACTGATGTTCTATAGATAAAGTGAATTGATTTGATCCAGACCACAGCAGCTTCAGACCATCACTCTATAAATGTCTCCATTCAGTCTCTTCCAGTCAGAACGGTTCTGATCATTCAGAGCAACACAGGTTTTAATTTTAATTAATGATCAGTAAAGTGATAAATAACTAGACACTTCTTCAGTAAAAGCAGAGAGATGTTGGGAAGCCAACAAGCCGATGAAGTCTGGTTCCTGTAATCCAGAGGATCAGGGTTGATGCCTGTTGTTTTTCCTCAGGAGATCTGGAGCAAAGCCCAGAGTGAGAGTTTAGAGTCAGACTGGTCCTGAACATTGTTTCTGCTTTTCTCCTCATTAAAAACTCATTTTATACATATTAGGACTGATTTGGTACGATTCTTCAACCAGAGACCTTTTTGAAGAGATTCCCACAATCAGCACGACTCCCAGTCAGTTACCAGAACACCTCAGATTATTTGCTGAATTTAACATGCTGGGAAATTTATTAAAATGATGTTTTGTCACCATTTCAGTGTCTGAGCTGCAGAGAACTACTGTAACAGAAAGCAAACAACAACCTGAGTTTTCATCTTTGCATTAATCCTCCTATCAATCCAATCCATCAACTTTATTTGGAAAGCACTTTAAACACACAGAGACCAAAGCGCTGTACAAAAACACACATAAACAGTATTAAATTCAGTAATATTGATTTAAATATATAAAATTATTTTCTAAAATAAACAGTGGAGCTCTTTGATCAAACCACTGATCAGTTTGAGTTTGTTGCTCAAGGACTGAGGAAGTTAATCTGGTCGTGTATCAGAGGGTGTTATCCCTAAAATAAGTAAATAGAGAAGTAATGAATTTATGTGCTGAATAACAGACTTCCTGGATTCTTCACTAAGTTTAGTGTCAGAAGCCCAGAGGACTCATCAACACTAAGTTAGGTTAGGTGTGTGAACATCCACTTTTGTGTAGTTTTAACTCTGCTAGTGGTTCATAGTCGCCGACATGACCTGAGCTTTGAATTTCCCCTTTCTGTTGCTAGGCAACAATCCAGTGAAATGTGACCTACAGGTAAGTTGTGCTGCTACTGCATGGGGCGTGTCTTCATGTTTATTTCTAGCAAGCTGGAACAAGCCAGGAGGGAGGTTTGTTGAACCGGTTCTGGTATGTTTTCCCAATGTAGACGTCTTTGTCCAGATACAGACAAAGATAAAGGCGGTATGTAAACACTTCCAGAAAATAAAAGCTATCTTTACTGTGGCCTGTACGCTTCATGTGTTTCATTCTGTTCACATTTTAATCGAAAGCTTAAAATGTGATCTTGATGGAAGCTTTAATATGAACACAGTAGAATTTTAAATAATCTGGCATTATGGTCTTTATCATTCCATTTTCTTTATTGTTTATTGTGTTTAGAAATGTGTAAAACAAACTAACTGTGCATATCAACGTCAGAGTAGTAGTTGTTCCTAAAGAGTGATTTAGTTAATTAATAGTTTACTATTTCATCAACTGTGAAAAGCTGGAATAAACAGTAGAGCTAATGATGTCAGTTTGAGTTTGTTGCACCAGGACAGAGGAAGGTGGTCTGGGTTAAGAGAGGATTGTAGAATGCTGTTTTTTTACAAATGCATAAAAAGATTACAAAGTTTCATTTCTGTAAGCAGCCAGGTTGTGAATGTTGGACTAGGGTTGGTTTATTGATTCCTGAACAGACTGCTCTCAGACTAAAGTCAACGTCTGTCTGTGAATCTGTTTTTTCTACAGGAAAGTGATTCAACACGTCGCTCTGTTCTCACTGAAACACTGAAAGAGTTGCTTCAAGTAGACACAACAGAGGACAAAGATCAGCTTTCTGCCACTTTTCACTGATATTAACCAGAATGATTGTGATTTCAGCAGAAAGCAGCTTTCTCTGTGTTTACCAGCTGCTGCAAGGTGACTTCCAGCCACTGAGATCAGCTGTGAGTTCACAAGCAGACAGTGGAGGAAAGGAGCTTCTAGCTCCTCCTGAAACTCTTTCTGATTCCTGCTTTCATGGTGTCCACCCAGATGTTTGTTCCACCACAGAACAAGAAGAAAGCAACAAGGAAACATCAAATGAACACAGATCCAGGGTCCTGGCTGCACATTTTACTGCTTTGCAGCCAGATCAGCGTCAGATGAAGCCAATGAAATGCTAACGTCTCCACGGCGACAGCAAGGTGAGCTGTGGTGGCTTCAACATTTCTCCAGAGCGTGGAGCAAAGCTGTCTCTACCTTTGTGTCTCTGATCATCTGTGGAGCTCCAAGCTTCAGGTTCTGCTTGTTTCTGCTGCTTCCTGCTAACATCTGCACCTCCACACTAGCTGCATGTGGATGTGTTCCTGCACACCTCCTGCTGGTGATCTGCTGATCAGTGGATCTGATCAGCTCCCTGCAGCTGCAGCCTTCTTTGAAGCAGGCAGACCAGCTGAAGGCATCTGATGCTGCTTTGCCTTCCTGACTGTCTTTTTAAGTTCACATGGAGAGCTCAGTGATCACATCTGGCTTATTTCTGGCTTTCCTGCTTCTAACATCAGACCTGATTGTTGCTTACCTCTGACTGAAAGCACATCTCACCAATAATTCCCTGTTTTTCTCCAAACTCTGGCTTCCTCTGGACTAAAACAGCACACAGTCAGCACAGCTTTTTCCCACTTTGAGCCTCAATAAATGTAACAAGAACATCAGAAACTGTGCTGTGAACATCTGAGCCGTCTGGGTTCTCCTCTGGAAGCTGCAGCTGGAGAACCTGGTGGATCATGATGGAGGTTGGAGACGTTCTGGTTTCAGGCTCATCTCTGCTGATTAATGCAAAGAGAGACTATGGTCCAATCAGGTTTGAGCTTTTAAACAGCTGCTTCAGCTTTACTTTCCTTTGCTTCAGGTTCTTATTTACAGCATTTTAGAAAATATGTTTCCTATTTATTTGACTTCATATGAGCCCAATAAATGCAAGTTTATTTTGACATTAAGTTTATTTTTCTGCTCCTTCACTGAATCTAATAATTTGTTTCTGTTTTTTTTTGCTAAAATGATGTCACAAATAATTTTTGTTTCTTTGCTTAAGCCAAACTATGTCCAATCCACTTTATTTATATAAAACACCATAAAATATCAAGTAGAAAGATAAAAGCATTAGAATAAAATAATAATACAAGGTGTGCCTGCAGATAATAAAATATGCATGTAACTCTTCATGGTTTCAAAAGCTATAATCTCTGTGCCAACAATCTCTAGTTAACACATTGTCACGCCCTGCAGGCATTGTTGACATTTCTGTTCCTGTTTGGTTTCACTTTTGCACATTTAGCTCCTCCTTCAGTCCCTGCAGACCAGAAAGAAGCTTCATTGTGAACTTCAGTGACTGCAGCCGAAGAACAAATCTCTCTTCCAGCTCCTCTGAAGTGTTCAGTTTCTAATGAAACAGTAAAGTGAACAATACATCCCTCCATCACTCAGGACACAGAGGTCTCACTCTGTCTGAATTTCTGCTGCAGTCAGCAGGAAACTTTCTTCATTTCTACCTGATGGTCTGAAGGGTTTAGTGTTGGTGGAGATCTGATCACTGTTCATGTAGATTTAGCAGAAAACAACAGTCCCTCCACCTTTGGAGGCTTTCTGTCTGCTGCTGATGGGAATCTCCTACTAACCTGTTTGCACCTTTAACTGGTTATTTGTCTCATCATCAGACTGAACTTTGATCACTTCTGACTCTTTGGGTTTAATTTCTGGGTTTATTCATGTTCACCTTTTGTGATGATCCTGGCACTGGGGTTGGTTTGTTCTTCACTCAGTACACCTATCTCGGCTCCACCCCAACTGCAATCAACCTTCACCGTTTTCACCTGATTCCACCTCCTTATAAACCACCGCCAAACAAACCACCAGCGCCAGATCGTCTCAAGCTAATTCTCGAGTACTTTCAAGCCCTTTTGATTCTGCATGCCTGTTCTGTTTCCCGACCCTGATCTGTCTTTGGAACCCTGGATTTGCCTTCTCCTTTTGTACCTCTGAGCCCGCAAGATATCGAACCTTGGATTGGACCTGGACCTGCCTTTGGATTTCCCCTTTTTTGAAACATTGTGTGCACCCGGTGAACAAGTGATTATTCCTGGACCGTCTCTGGATCACACCAGGAGAGTTCCAGAAAACCATCAGCCCGGCTGCCGCCCCCACGGCTTACACCCCGCAGACACAGCCTGCAGCCGGACTTACAGTTCTCAGCAGGAAGCTATCGGCTCGTGAGCTACGCGTCACCGCAGCACACTCAGCTCCTGAATAAAGAGCCTATTAATTGTTACAGACTAACCTGTTCTGAGTCGATAACTGGATCCGTTTTTCCCCGCACTTTACAGAAACGATCTGGCCACTTAGACATGGATCCATCCTCAGATGATCAGTGGCGGTCCGGTGTTGAGAGGTCCATTTCTCAGCTGGAGGAAGGCGTAGCGGAGATATTAGCCCACCTACGCAGCCCGGCTTCTCCGAACCCGCCACTTCCGCAAACTTCCGCCTCCGTCACCGGGCCACGCCCAGAGACGTCACTTCCCGAGCCGCGTCTCGCCCCGCCCGAGTTTTTTAGAGGCGATCCTGAACATTGCAGGGCTTTTCTCACTCAGTGTGAGATTTTGTTTGAATTACAGCCATCAAGTTTTCCCACAGATCGCTCAAGGGTTGCCTATGTAATCTCCCTGTTGGCTGGAAAGGCAAGATTGTGGGGAGCGTCTGAGTGGCAGAACGACTCTCCCCGATGTCATTCTTATTATGCCTTCTCCCAGGAACTCATCAGGGTTTTCAGCCCACTATTGCCCAGTCGGGAATCCTCAAGGGGGCTTTTGGCTCTCCGGCAAGGGGAGAGGTCAGTCTCTGATTATATAATCGAGTTTCATCTTCTTTCTGCTGAAAGTCCTTGGAACGAACCAGCTCTGATGGACGTTTTCTTCGAGGGATTGAGTGAGAGGGTTAAGGATGAACTTGCTACCCGGGATTATCCTAATACCCTTCAGCAACTGGAGGACCTGGCAACTCGAATCGACCTCCGTCTTGTGGAACGGCGAAGGGGTCGCCGCTTTGCGCCCCCTCATCGTTCATGGTCGTCCTCACCTGGTCCAGCAGCCCCATCACATCCTCAGGGGTCAACGGAACCCGAACCCATGCAGCTGGGGAGGGCTAAATTGTCCTCAGAGGAGCGTGACCGCAGGTACAGATGCAATCTCTGCTTATATTGCGGGGGAGAGGGACACCGAGTCTGTGACTGCCCAATTAAAGGGGCAGGCTCACCTAGAAGAGGAGGTTCTCTACTGAGCCGTACTAAGTTTCTCGTCTCCCCTGATCTCCGTTTACCCGCTACCATCAACGTCGCTGCTAAGTCTTATAACCTGTCTGTTTTTGTTGATTCGGGGGCAGATACCGAGTTCATGGACAAGGGGCTAGCCAGGAAGCTAAACATCAGGCTCGTTCCGGGCCCGTTCCCCAGCAGCATCCTGGCGCTGGACGGCCACAAACTTAACCATTCCCACCTCATCACTGAACCGGTTGAGCTGCTGATTGGAGGTAACCACAGGGAGAGCCTCACTTTTATGATTATTGATTCCCCCCAGGTACCAGTGGTCCTTGGTGCTACTTGGCTTAAGAAGCATAATCCTCTCATTGACTGGCGCAGGGTAGAGGTTACCGGGTGGGCTCCTACCTGTTCGGCCTCCTGTCTTCACTCGGCTCAACCTCTCCCACTACCAGAAGAGAGCGCGGAGGACGTCTATCCTGACCTGACTAAGGTTCCCTCCGAATACCATGACCTGAGAGAGGTCTTCAATAAAGCAAAGGCCACAAGCCTACCTTCTCACCGTCCTTTTGACTGTTGTATTGATTTGTTACCCGGTACCACCCCCCCCCAGGGGCCGCCTTTACTCCCTGTCCACCCCTGAGTCTGAAGCCATGCAGCGTTACATTGATGACGCCCTCAGGGCGGGCATTATCCGTCCCTCCTCCTCCCCTGCAGGCGCAGGGTTTTTCTTTGTTGGGAAGAAGGATGGTTCGCTCCGTCCCTGTATTGACTACCGGGGACTCAACGACATCTCAGTCAAGAACCGATATCCCATCCCTCTTATGAACATGGCTTTTGATCAGATCAGTGGGGCTAAGATTTTCACTAAATTGGACTTAAGAAACGCGTACCATCTGGTTCGCATCAGAGAGGGGGATGAGTGGAAAACAGCGTTTAACACGCCCACAGGTCATTATGAATATTTAGTTATGCCTTTTGGTCTTACTAATGCCCCGGCGGTGT
Source organism: Fundulus heteroclitus (assembly GCF_011125445.2). NCBI lineage: Eukaryota > Metazoa > Chordata > Actinopteri > Cyprinodontiformes > Fundulidae > Fundulus > Fundulus heteroclitus. Next base: position 32,665,012 of record NC_046374.1, read on the forward strand.
TTCAGAACCTTGTGAACGAGGTCCTCAGGGATATGATTGGCAGGTTCGTTTTTGTTTACTTGGACGACATTCTTATTTATTCTAAAGATCCCAAAACCCACAAGCAACATGTCCGTTCAGTCCTGCTCCGCCTGCTACAGAACCAGCTGTATGTGAAGGCCGAGAAGTGTGAATTTCACGTGACCACCACCTCTTTTCTGGGTTTCATCTTGTCACCGGGTCAACTGTCCATGGACAGTTGACCCGGTGAACTGTCCATGGACAGTTCACCGGGTCAACCGATCCAGAGACGGTCCAGGAATAATCACTTGTTCACCGGGTGCACACAATGTTTCACCGTTTTTCCGTTAATTGGATCCGTTTTTCCCCGCACGTTACACCTTTGACCTTGTGTGGTTCAGATTATAGTTCAGAGGTCAATCACAGTAATAATCTGATTTATTGGCTGAAAATTTGTTTAGAAGGTTGTAAAAATGAGGAAATTCTACTAAATGCACCTATCAAGGTGAAAGTAGTATTTTGTCAATAGAATAATTTATTTATTAAATGTTTGCTGTTTTAACAATTATGAAAGATTGGATAAACAGTGAAGCTCTTTGATCAACCAGAGGAGAGAGAAATCATTCATTACATCAATTTGAGTTTGTTGAACCGGGACTGAAGAATTAAGTCTGGGAGATAAAATATTTGGATAACGTCACAGGTTGTTGGCCTAAAAGGTAAAACCTGTTCAACCACATGTCAGTCTACCAAGGAGGCATGCACAGTCTCCTCCCTCTCAATCATGACATAAACTGTCTGCAGAGCTGTTCTCAGGACTGCTGCTGCTTTCTCTTTGCTCCTCTTTCTCTTCTTCAGTCTCCTGGAGCAGCGAGGATCATTGGACTCACAGCAACAGAGGAGACGGTGAGTATGTCTGCTGTGTTTTACTGCTTGATGTCTTTATGGATCCATTTGTTTTCATCCATGCTTTCCTACCTCCATCAGCCAGAAACAAACCTTCATGAGGACTTAGTAAAACCTGCTTTAACTGATGTGGTTCTGGTCCAGTAGAACCCAGCTGGGCTGCTGCTGATTTCTCCCCTTCATCAAGTCCTGACTCAGCAGTTTTGCTCTTTGTGTCCAAGTTTCTGACTGAAACCTCAGAGTTCAGAGAGAAAGGGTTTTGGTGAGCAGCAGTGTCTGATAAAGAGGTTAATAATGAGGATTAGCTGCTGAATGACTGGATGAAGTCAGACTGTAGATGTTGCTGGTTGTGTGTTGCTGATGCTGGAGCTGATGTGTTGCTGACTCTCCTCCTCTTTCTCCTCTCACAGGGAGAAGATGATCTGCAGGATCCTGCTGCTCATCATCCTCAACTCATGTCTCTGTGGTCAGTTTCCATCTTCTCTTTGTTCAGTCTAAATACATCAATAATCAGTGAAAAGTCTGTCAGTGAAGGGAACACTTCAATCCTCCAGCTGCATCTGATCAAGCAGTTTGACTTGAAGAGCATCAAGCAGAGCTCTGACAGCACAGAGAGCATCATGGGACAGAAAGCTCTAGAGATGTATTTTAAAGACTCCCATGTTCCAGTTCTCAGTGTGTCTGCTCCTCTCTTTCCCTCTCTGTCTCCTCAGCAGCAACATTTGTAGTGAATGTGACACAGAGCTCCTATCAGGCAGAGGAGAACCACAGCATCACTCTGGAGTGGACCTTCACCACCACACCTGATCGACCCTGGAGAGATCTGTTCATCCTCTGCAGCTTGTTAACTCCTAGGAAAGAATTATTCCTTTATCAGGTCCATGATGGTGTTGAAGTGTCAGAGTCTCAGGATGAACAATTTTCAGGACGAGTCCAGAGTGACAAAGACGTCCTCAGAGAAGGACGAATCAGACTCCATGTGTCCAGACTGAGGACTAAAGACTCTGGTCTGTATCTGTGTGATGTTCAGACTGATGAAGGTTCTGGTTCTGGATCCTGTCGACTCAACGTCTCTGGTGAGTTCTGTTATTAGACGTCTGTCTCTCAGGGTTTAAATTACTGAGAACTATTTGGACAAAGTTCACAGATTGTAGCTGAGATGAAGCTGATCCCAGATCAGCATCACCAGCTTTAAACTAAAGTTTCCATCTTCTCTCCAGCAGCTGCTGATCAGCTCCAACCTCACACTGAGAATCCACAACCAGACCATCGAGGAAGAACTAGTCTTTATATTTTTCTGGGTCTATTAGGTATTAGTGTTTTTTTATTAATTATATTGGGATTATGTTTTAATAAAGCAAAGTTTAAAACACATTTCTTTACATCCCAAAAGAAATGGAGTTTCTCAGAGAAGCAGCCCATGAACTCTGAAAACACTGTTATAAAATCTGATAAAACACAAGATTTTGTTCTTTAAAGTTTATTTTTGTTAAAGCAGCAGTGATGAAAATATATTTCTGTGTTAACTAATCAGTCATGATTAATTTAAATGGTCCGTTAAGTTCTAATGTGTGTTAAAAATCTGCATCTGGTTCTGTATTTATTTTTCTATTTTTTTACTGTGTATAAAGTGTCCATATTGTATAGAAATGTGATTCTGGTTGCTATAAATAAATGTCAACACATTGTTAATAACACAATATAAATTAAAATATTTTATATAATTAGATGGCTGAGAAAGGTTTTATTATTTATTTTATACAATTATGAAATCGAGACATTTTACTTTTAAAAATCTATGATTGACATATTTTACATTTATTATTTCCAGATTTTACGTTTTCAATGAAAATCTCACTAGCAGTGATTTAAATGTTTTTACCTCTGCATCATGTGTTTGTGCTGGAGGACCTAATTTGGACCTTTTCTGAACCGGTTCAGGGGTCAAACAGAATCATTTCAGGGGCCAAAAAATCCTGAATGATGGAAGAAAATGACAGAAAGTGTGAAACAGAACCAGCTCCAAGCCCAATCTTTCCCAGAGAGTCTTCTGGTTCTGGAGTTTGATTGGATCAAAGAAACAAACTCAGTTTTTGTAATTTAAACAGCTGCTGAACTAAAAGCCCAGAACTCTGACAGCTCCAAGTGGATCAGAACCACATGAAGAGACACAAGCTGCCTGGAAAGAAGGAAAAGTCCTCAGTGGATAAATGATTTAGTGAAAATGAGTGCCCCTCTAGGGGCTCTCTTCATGAGAGAGCTCTCTTTGTGTTTCAGTTCTACCTCGCTGCCACAGGTGCAATGTGTTGGAGCTCGTCAGCCACTCCATAAAGAGCTTCACACCAGAAGCTTCATGCCTCTTTTCTTAAAGTGTCAAATGCAGAGGCTGTACGAAACGTTGGTGATATGGAACAAAACAGATTAATACAATATCAATTAAAAATGGTATGAGACAGGAAGAAGAACTACCCCAGAGAATACGCACAAGGAGAGTTCAACCAGAAAGAATACAGATTCCACAGCAGACATGTAGCCATAAGTGTAAAGTGGGAGAAAATTCAATGATTGTAGAAAAGAAGGGCTTTATTGCTTTCATATGCAAAGTTATCAATGTTACATCAAGACAACAAAGGAAAAGTGACAGAATCAAAACAGTGGTAGAAGCTGCCATGGAGTTTTTAGATATCAAAGACATTAAAGCTGAAGATATTCATGCAATGCTAAGTATCAATAATGATGAAGGGTCTCAAAGTATTAATTGAACTTAAAATTGGTACTCCATTTCTTACAATGGAATGCCAGAAGTTTGATTGCAAATGGACAATAATTTAAAAAATATATAATAGATTCCAAAGTGAAACCTGATGTTATTTGTGTACAAGAAACATGGCTAAAACCTCATCTTGATTTTATTATACCTGGATATGAATCTGTTAGATTAGATAGAGATGGTAAGCAGGGTGGGGGATGTGCAACATTTGTAAGGGAAGAAATATCATTTCGAAGGATAGTAAACTCAACAGAAATAGAATGTTTAATAATTTAAATATATAAGGCAGATACAAAATTAACGGTAATCAATCTATATAACCCTTGTAAACTATTAAAACTAGAAACATTAGAAAACATAAAAATAGGAAACGGGAAAGAAATATGGTGTGGAGATTTTAATGCACATAATAGTTTTTGGGGAAGTAAGCATACTGATAGCAATGGCGAAGTAGTAGAAGATTTAATGGATGTTAGACAATTAGTATGTATAAATAATGGGAAAGGGACTAGAATAGAAATACATTCTAATACAATCACATGTATTGATCTCACTATAGTATCAGATAGACTGGCAAATTCATGTGAGTGGAATGTGGAGGAAAACACAAGTATTGGAAGTGATCATTATCCAATAATATTTTCTGTTAATATTAAAATAGATGTACAAGAAAGGCCTATTCATGAGAAATGGAAGTTTGAAAAAGCAGATTGGGAAAAATTTAAAGAAATATGTAACAAATCAGTAGAATCAATGTCAATGAAGGAAGATATTGAGGAATGCTCTTCTAAAATCACTCAGATAATTTTAAATGCTGGATTGAAGAGTATACCGTATAAATCAATTGGGAGAAAGGAAAAAAGAATACCTTGGTGGAATGATGAATGTACAAAAGCAATTAAAGAGCGTAATAAAGCATTTAGAGTGTTAAAGAAAAATTTTAGTCAAGAAAATTTGATTAATTATCAGAGGAAAAGAGCTCAGGTTCGTAGAGTTATAAAGAACAGTAAGAGGAATACATGGAGAAGTTATTGTTCTGCAATAGGAGATGAAGTTAGAATAGAAGAGGTTTGGTCAATGTTAAAGAAAATGAGTGGGACTAAAGTATTTGTTAAAATACCAGTATTAGAGGATGATGGAATAATTGCAATAACAGATAAGGAAAAAGCTAATGCTTTGGGAAATAAGTTTGCTAGTGTGCATAACGGGGACCATTTAGATAATAATCATAGACAGAATATTGAGAAGATATTAGTTGAAAATAGAGATATATTTATTCACGAAGAAAGTGAGGAAAATGCATTAGATACAGAAATCAATATGAATGAATTAAAAATTGTGTTAAAAGGTGTCAGAAATAGTGCAACAGGAGAAGATAAGTTAAGTTATATGATGTTTCAGAAATTACCTGAGAAATTATTTGAGATTATATTATATTTATTTAATAAAATTTGGAAAGAAGGTCAAATGCCAAAAAGGTGGAAAAGTGCGTTGATATTGTCATTTAATAAGCCTGGGAAAAATCCTAATAAAGTTGGAAATTATAGACCTATTGCGCTAAGATCGCATTTATGTAAATGGATGGAAAAAATACTGGTAAGAAGACTAAATTATACTCTTGAAAAACAAGGAATATACGCACCATATCAATGTGGGTTTAGAAAAGGCCGTTCTATGGATGCTGTAGTGAAAGTAAGTAATGAAATTGAAAAAGCATTTAAAATGAAAAAAATAATGAGCATTGTTTTCTTAGATATAGAAAAGGCTTATGATTCAATGTGGAGGGAAGGCTTATTAATTAATAATAGGAATAAGAGGTAGATTTTATAACTGGGTTCTAGATTTTTTAACAGAAAGAAAAATTAGAGTTAAAGTAGGATCTGAAATTTCAGAGCAATTTGAAATAAATAATGGAATTCCACAAGGAAGTGTTATTACCCCAGTATTGTTTAATATAATGACTAATGATATTTTTATGAAATTAGATAGAAGGATTGGATCAGCTTTGTATGCTGATGACGGGGCCATTTGGACGAGAGGACGAGATCCCATAATAGTAAAAAATAGAATAAAGGAGACAATAGGAGAAATTGAAAAATGGTCATATAAATGGGGTTTTAAGCTATCGTCAAGTAAATCTTGTCATATGATATGTACAAAAAAGAAAAAAGATAGATGAGCAGAGTTTGGAACTATATGGTCACAAAATGGAGACAGTAAGTCATTTTAAATATCTGGGTATATGGCTAGATCAAAAAGGAACATGGAGAACACATATAGAAAAAGTCGAGACGAAATGTAAGAAAATCATAAATCTCATGAGAGCAGTAGCAGGAAAAGATTGGGGAGCAAGTAAACAATCATTGGTGCATATCTATAGGGCTTTAATGAGATCCACAATAGATATGGGTGTTATATATATGGAGCAGCAGCTAAAACAAATTTAATGAAAATAGAACGAGTAATTAATAAAGCAATGAGAATTTGTACTGGTGCAATGAGATCAACACCAACTAAAGCAATGCAGGTAGAGTTAGGAGAAGTGCCTTTAGATTTAAGGAAAGATCAACTCATGGTTACATATTGGTGTTGATTATATGGATGTGAAAATGAAAATATAACAAAAAGTGTTAGAAAGGAGTGTTTGGAATATAATTATTTTAATGGTAAGGGTTTTGGATGGATAATAAAAGATAAAATAGAAGAATATAAAATTGGAAATAAATGGTTTAATTCACCTACACCTATAAGTAATATACCTATTTGGTTATTTCCAAATGTCGAGATAGATTTTAATATAAGGGAATTAAAAAAAGAGTGGGTAGACTGTAGCAAAGGTCAAATGGCAAATCATTATATAAAAACCAAATATTATAGCTATTTAGATTTATATACAGATGGATCTAAAGATGATAAAGGAAAAGTAGGTATATGTACATACATTCCAATGATGGAGATAAGTATTGGGAGGAGATTACCTGATCAGATGTCGGTATATACAGCAGAAATGATGGCAATAATTATAGGATTACAATGGATAGAGGAAATAAAACCAGATAGAGTAGTTTGTTGTGTTGATTCTTTGGCAGCCCTTTACAGTATCCAAAATATGAAATCAGAACGAGAAGATTTAGTATTAGAAATTCATCAAAGTTTATTCAGAATACAAAAACTTTATATAAATGTAGCATTCTGTTGGGTTCCAGCCCATGTAGGATTAAATGGAAATGAAAGAGCAGACCAAATAGCTAAAAAATCAATTAGAACAAATAATATTATAAATATACTGTATGGGAAAGGAGAAGCTAAGACAATAATTAAAAAAGAAATTAAGAAAAAATGGCAGGATAGATGGAACATGAATAAAAGTGGAAGAAATTATTATATAATACAGAAATCTATTAATGCCAAGGGTGTGACTAGGAAAAATCGGAGAGAGGAGACTATTTTAACTAGATTATGATTTGATCATACTGGGTTAAATAAAACATAATTTTTATTAAAGAAAAGTGAAACAGAGGAATGCATAGAATGTAAAGTAACAGAAAATGTAGAACATATTTTATTATATTGTAGAAAATATGATGAAGAAAGGATAAGATTAAAACAAAAGACAAGACAAATAGGAAGGGAATGGAATTTGAAAGGATTAATAGGAACAACAGGAGAGGGGATAAAGGAAGTACAGAAAGCTGTTATTAAATATCTTAAGAATATAGGATTATATTATAAGATTTAAAAGGTATATAGATGTATGGGTGTGTGTGTATATAGGTATGTATATGGATGTGTGTATGATGTGTGTGTGTGTATATAGATAGATATATATGGGTATATGGATAGATATGGATATATAGATGTATGTATGTATGTATGTATGTATGTATGTATGTATGTATGTATGTATGTATGTATATAGATACGTGCAGTGTGCTATTTGCAAAAAAAAAAACAGAGGGGGGGATCATTTCCTCGATTAATCACATAATGTTGAAAGTTAACTCGAGATTATTTTCAAATTAATTGTATGCTTTATTCTTTATTTCTGAAAGTGTAACAGCCTGTTTGGGCATTTTAATATGCAATTTTGCAATAAATGACACTGAAAAATAACAAAATAAAAATATTTTTTGTACAAGCATGTATTTTATTAAGCATTTTTGAGAATTGGAATGAAAACATCCTGGTGACAAATGTTAAACTCTGGACTATGATGGCTAAATGACTAATCATGACGCCCTGATGTTTACACAATGTGTAAATAGATTTGTAAATAAATACCATGCTGATATATTTTTTTGCCTCTTAAACAAAGATAGACATGGTATTAGGCATTAATAAAAAAATTACATTTCAATAAAGTCATAAGTTTTATTGTTTGTTTTTTCACTCTCTCACACACACATCTAATTCTGAGCTTTCACACCAACAATAACGTCTTTGAATATTTGTGCTTGCTGTTTATATCCATATTCATAGAGTTTAAGCCTGGAAAAAGGTTTTAAATCTTCAGGTCATTCCAGTCTTACACTTTGCTTTCAACTGGGCAGGAGCTTAATACCCTGAATGAGAACTGTTTAACAACTGTTTAGTAACTCCAGGTCCTTCATTTGGCAACGTAATTCAGCCTTAGTTTGTCAAATACAGAGAAAACAAATTAATAAGCATTAAAGTACGGTTTATGGGTTGGGTTTCTGCAATGTTATCAACGTGTAAAAGCTCATCTTCAGAACCAATCTCTGCTCAAAATGGTGATCTGCACCAAGTAATCTACTTTCAGCAGTTATCACCGGTTATTGCACCGTAAACTGCAGAAAATACGTGCAGAGTTGCTCTGTCTGCCTTTACTACCGTCGGCTCCTATGGCGGAGGGATAGTTCAGTTGGATACACTCAGTGTCTAGTGAAGGCGGCTCTCTTAATAACCGCTGTTTCGTCACTTATTTTAGAGCCCAAATAAGCGATTTCACTTTCAGAAACGTGCCCAAAAAAATGCAACCCGTGACTCATGAAATTTACAAGCGCTTTTAGAAAAAAGAAGCCCAAAGTCGCATGAAATGAACAGTCTGTGCAACAGTGAGCGCGGGTCTGTTTTGCTACAGTTCTCTAGCTCTTGAAACTACGGAAAGTGCCGAGGGTAAAAGAAACACAGTGCGGAGAGCGCGGTGGGAAAAAACATTAGGGAACGGCTGTGTGTGTTTTGACGCGCGACTAACGGCGACAAAAAAAATGTCGGCGTTATGGTCTAACGCGTTAAAACTGACACCCCTAATTTATATATATTTTTAAATTCATACCAGAGGGGGGGAGGAAAGTATCCCCCCCAGGGATAAAACATGAATGACCAGAGGGGGGGACGTCACAAGCAGAGGGGGGTTAAATGTATGTATGGATATATATGTATATAGCTATAGATAAATATATGTATATATAGATAGATTTATAGATATAAATATAGACATGTAGATATATACAGGTATATGTAGATGTAGATATAAATAAAGTAATTATCACATTGATAGGGCCCATGCTACATACTCCGGTACAGTAGGTGGCGGTATGCACCTAAAAGCTAAGGTTGCAATCTGCCAGAAAACAAAAAGAAGAAGAAGAAAACGCCTTCTTCTTCCTTGGTCCTTGATCTGAAGTGATCTTGTTTGTAAACCAACTGTTTGTAAGGAACCTTAAAGGGTTTTGGCTGTGAGCATTTTGTGAGCAACCAGGGGTCCGTTCCTCGTACGTCGCTAACTCAGTTAGCAGGATTTCATTGTTGACGATTTGGCATGATCTTGGATCGTTTGGTTCTTCGAAAGACATCCTGCACTTGTTGTCATAGCAACAAGTGCGCCAGCTTGAGCCTGCTCCAGAGCAGGCTTATTTCATGTAAACAAGATTAGATCACGGCTGTATAAGCGGAGTAGATAGGAAAGTCTGCCGTAGCCATGTCCATTTTTACGACTGCAACCTGTTGCGGAAGGTGCAAGAATAATTTTTCGAATAGTTTTTCGAATTAATCACGTATTGCGCAATAGACAGGATCCTTTAGCGCAGCGTGACAAAGTAGAGATTTTTCTTGGTGGCTGTTATAAACAGACACACACATCATTTAACAGTGGCTTTTAAAGAGGAAAAAGTGGTGTTGGAGCCATAAATCTAAAATTTTAAGTTATTTGTATGATGGTTTGCTTTTTATTTTTATCATATTCTGTAAGAAGATTTGTTCGGGCCATTTTATTGTGAAGTTTAGTTTACTTTGAAAGGCTTGCTTCCTGTCGAGCGTATATTGTATTAGAAAAAACTATGGTTGGATTATCTAGACATGGAGCAATACAGTTTTACCGTGTAAACTGTGGATGACTTGGAAAAGGAAGATTTTCATTTTTTATGGATAAAGATTGTTTTTTTTTTGTTAAAATTCCCAGTTTGCACGTGTCCTTTACTTCCCGTGTCTAAGGAAAGACACTGAAATTTGGATCTCTTGATATAACAAGTATAATAATTAAAGGCTACCATTTTGTAGAATATTCTTGTATTTCACTTTTACTTGTCCCCATGTTCTAGTGGGTCCTGTGGAGGCTCTGACATAAAAGAACAAAGTAAATATGAGATTATTAAAATGCAAAAATGAATACTGTAGAAAGTGATAGAAACATCTACCATGGACAGTATTTACACATTAATTTGTCTGCTGCTTTTTGCCAGCCCTCTCTCCTGGCTTTAACAGATTTTTAGGTGTTTTAATGACTCAAATTCAGCATAACCTTCCATTAAAAGCTCTTGTTCTGCCTGTGAGAAAAACTGTGGGCGTTCTTTGTTCATGCTGAACAGCCAATAGCAGCGCTGCTGATCAATGTTTCTACTATCGATACATTTCCCCTTTTAAACAAACGCAGTTGTCTCAGATAACTCAATCCAGCCATACTAATCATAAACAACAGGTGTGTTAGAAGAACCCAATTAGCCGGATCATGATTAGCCGGATGAAATCATCTTGGATGTCTCATTTGATCTTGGATGTTTTAAGCAACGTACGAAGAACGGACCCCAAATGTCTAACTAAAGTTTGTTTTTTCTTTTCACAGTGGAAGCTGGTAGGGGTTCTCTGCCTTTTGGTTTAACTGTTTTCTCCTGTTTTGTGGATAGCCAGGAAGTTTAGGTTTTGTACTTTTCTGTTCTCCCCTATCAAGTGTTTTATTTTTATTTTATAATTAAAGGGGGGGGGGGGGTTGTTTGTTGTTTTAGCCTTGGAGACCCTGAAGCTTAAAGCTTCCCTGTGTTGCACTTCTGTAATTAAAGTTCTACCTACATTATAAATAAACTCTTTTTTACTGACATCTACTGACTAGGATTACTGATTGTTTTGTGTTACACCCAGTGCCAGAATTTCCCTTTCGCTGTCTTGGGAAGGGGTCGTAACAGAGTCTGGAGGTATTCATGCTGTCAGTCTGGGACCAAATGTCAGAGTTCCTCTGGGATTCAGCTTCTCTGCTTCTTGACTCTGAGCTCTTTAGTTGTCGACTTAAATCTGTTGAACTGTGGATCCTAAACACCTTTACTGAAGCGTCTCTGTGGCTTGGTTCCCATTTAATGCCACGCTGAGCTGAACATCTTTCCCAATCATTCTTTACACATTAGTTATAGTAATGGTCTGAATGTTTGCCTGTCACATATATTTCAGTATTGCATTTTGGTTGAGGCCCTCAGAGTTTGTTATGCTGCAGCTCACAGAGCCACACCTCAGAGAAAAGCTATCTAGGCCAAGATGTGTTCGTCATTTCTGGAGTGCTGCCAGCAAGGTAAAAGGTAAAGGTGTGGCAGAGGTGTGAGTCACACATTTTATCTAAAGCTGGAGTGCTGCCAGCACCCTAGAGAGACAGCCTATTATGATTCCTGTAGACAAGAGATCTATCAATCATTGTTAATCAGAAAAACAGCACTGGTGTATTTTTCCTATTTTTAAATTGATTATTTTCTCTATACCAGCGGTCTGGTTTTCATGAATATGAAACTTTGTTTACCAGCTTTTGATTCCTTTGATAAACCTGAAAATATTCATAAAATTTGTGATTCTGTAACAAATCAGAGTAACTAAGTAACTTAATGTTTATTTATATAGAACCTTTCACAGACTAGAGAGGGTCACAAAATGCTTCACAAAAAATACACAAAGAACACAATACACATAGAGATAAAGAAACACATAAAATACACAATACATATAGAATTACTATCTCAGTGGTATAAATTAAGCAGAAATTATCTTGGTGGTCATACAACCCTCTGACTGCTGCAGACAGAAAGCTTGTGGAAACAAAGAGTGTCTTTAGTTTGTTCTTAAAAGCATCAACAGATTAAATCAGACATAAAGCGAGCAGTAGATCATTCCAGAGCCTCGGCACAACGTTCTTTAAGGAACGTTCTCCTCTGGACTTAAAACAGGAGCGAGGACCCATGAGAGGGTTCTGAACCAACAACCCCAGCCTCTGAGCGGGAGTATAGAGACATAACAGGTCTCTGATGTAGGAGGGAGCCTGACCATGAAAAGATCTGAAATTCACAACAAGATCTGGTAATTGATACAAAGAGAAACTGGAAGCCAGTGAAGAGATTTTAGAAGGAGAGAAACATGAGCCCTGCTGTTGGTGTGGGTCAGTAATCTAGCTGCAGAACTTTGGACCTGTTGCAGACACTTCCTTTTAGTTTAGACAAGAAAATAAACTGTTGCAGTGATCTAAACAACGAGATACAAACAGACTGATAATCAGCTGATGCTAAGGAAAGAAGCAGCAATGTCAGAACTTCAAACAAAACAAGCTGCCGAAACAATTCAACTGGTTGAACAACTTACTGCCCCCTAGTGGACAGAGCAGGTTAAATCACAGTGGTGGAGCATTTCCTGCAGCAGCTTCTCCCTCAGACTCTGACCTCAGAAACCTCCTGATGATGGAGACAGGTTCTGCTCCTTTACCAACATGTGGTGCAGATTCTGATTTGGACCTTGATAGGTCAGAATCTACCAGAATAATTTCCAGACTCTTTTTATTTTCCCATATTTCCAGTAATTCCTCTAAAGCAGCAGAGTTCTCCTTCTGGTCCAGTTTCTCCAACAATAGCAGCAGGACTTTGTTCAATCTCTCAGCAGAGAGAATCCAGCTGCTAGATCCTCACTAAATCTGACCTCAGACCAGTTCTCCCATCACAGCTGGTATTGGAGCGCCACCTGGTGGTGAATCTAGGAACTGAGCGCATCTCCAGCTGAAGGTCTGATCCTGGAACATGAGGAACATCTGGCTGATTGGATCAGTTCACTTTGATTTGTTCTGTTCTGATGTTTTCCCTCCAGAACCACATCAGAACCTCTTCATTTATGTATTGAATGGTGAACAAGCAGCAGTGATGAAGAGGATGAAGAGGAGGAGCTGCTGCTCCAGAAACAGCAGAAATGTTGGATTAGTTAAATATCTGGGCTTTGTGGAGCCCGTTCTCCTGTTCAGGCTCTTTTCTGGGAGGTTTTGCTACTTTATACAGTTTAGGTTATTAAATATTGTCACATTATTAATTCTGTTTTTATTTTTAATCACAGTTTTTTCTATACCAGCATTAGCAACCTAGCTTTATAATTATAACATCAGTATGTGGTGCCTTTACCAGACAACCTGGATTATCCAGAATATCACCCATATCATGCCAGCACCTCCTCTGAGCTTCATTAAAAGGGTCAAAAGCTGAAATCAACCATTTCTTTCTGCTTCTGACATAAATGTAATATAAGAGAAAAAATCTGAGCAAATACTTCAGTAAATATTTATTACTTCATCTCTTTTTAACTTTTTTCCAACACTGATATTAGAAATTTAAATATTTTCCAGCTGTGCTGAGATTTCTACAGACTATTTTAATATTAGCAGAAATATTAGCTTTGAAACACCTCCTGCATGTTTTATCAGTCCAGCTGCTGCAGATGTTACAGTCAGAGACACAATATTAGCAGATCAAGCAGTTCTCAGGGTCCAAACTCCACCAGGGATCATTTAACAGAGAAGATCCTGTAATTATTTCACCTTCAACTGAAATCACCAGAGATGCTGAGTCGACATCTTGCAGAACCAGATCCAGAACCATCATCAGTGTGAACATCACACAGATACAGACCAGAGTCTTCAGTCCTCAGTCTGGACTCATGGAGTCTGATTCGTCGTTTTTCATTATAAAAACATGTTTTTATTTTTTTATTCCACCAAAACAAGGTTTGTAAAGTTTTCGTTGCATTTCAACACTAGAGGGCGCAGTAGTAAAGGAGGATGATGGTTGAAGACCTGAGTGAAGTTGCCCCCCCCCCCACCCTCTTCAAATCAGACAAAATTGGTGTCAAACGTTTGTGCTGGTTTGTGCAGCAAAAATTTTCGTTTGTGCCGCTATCATTTTAAAGATACAAACAAATGTTTCTAGAGGTCAACAAAGGTCAACCAGCCCTGAAAATATTTGCTGCACAAACGTTTGACACCAATTTTGTCTGATTTGAAGAGAGTGGGGGGGGGGCAACTTCACTCAGGTGATGTGAAGCTCTGCTCCTTTAACATCGTTTCTGCTCTCACTGATAAAGACCAAGAAGATTAATCTGATTAAAAGTTCACATCATTGCCTGATGGTTTCAGGTAATATTTTTGATCATTTTCTTTCTGATTTGGAAATATATTACGTCTCTTGTTTGTTTTTGTAGAATGTAATTAATGTAAGTTTAAATGCTTGTATTATCAGTTGTTCTCCGTTCTGTTATCAAACATTTCAACAGTGAATAAAGATCCTGACTACATGTCTGTAAAGTATAGAGAAAACTAAAGATAAATGATTGATTCTTGTTCATTTTTCTCCAGATTATTATTTCATGCCTTCAGCATCAAACAGCAGAGTTAGAATAAAACGTCAGAAAAACTAGAAGCCTGTAGTTTATATGAGAGATTGGAGAAATGTGTCTGTTTTCTCTACAGTTTCTGTCTTTAAAAGCTGAACAGATCTGCCTCTAAAGCTACAAGAACACCCAGACAGACGTTTGCTTTCACTTTATTCATTTACAGACATTAAAGTTACATAAAGTGTCACTTAGGAGGAAAACATAAAGCTGAACACAGGACAGAAAACATGAAACATGAAGGAAACTGTGGAGGTTCCTCCATCTTTTTCTCAGTGTTAGTATTTATTTAAATGTCTTCACACAATATAGTTTTTGCCCCTCTGTGGTGTTAGGTTGTCTTGTTTGATACTTGTGTTGTAGTCAAGATATGTTGGTTTGAATTAGTTATTTATGTTGATGCGTTGTTGTCTTTGTCTCATCTCCCTCCCCTCCTCGTTTGTGTAGGCTAGCCTTTGTGTATAAATTCCCCTGTGTGTTCATTGTGGTAGGTCAGTTTTTTTCTTGAGATTTGATGTTCGAAGTCTTCTGTGAACAATTTTGGGAAAAATAAATAGAAAATACTTTTTTATATATGCCTTTGTCCTTGTGCCTTACTGGTCGGACCTTCACAGAAACCTTTGCAGATCAGAAATAAATCTTTGAATGTGCAGTTTTTATTTTTATAGACTAAAAGAATAAACCCACATAAAACCCCCAAAACACCCTTTGACCCAAACCCACTAACAGCTGTCCCTTTAAAGCTCAAATCACCACAAAATCAAATTTAAATTTCACAGAACATCTGGACATAATTAATGAAGAACCAGGACTTTTACAGCATTAATATACATGAATGATCAATATATCTGACATGTAACCATTACGACGATTTTAGACTAAACATGTTTCTAAAGGTCAGATTCTGTCGGCCATCTTTGTTTTAATGGACCGTTGTTATTATTGGTCTAAATTAGCAGAACTTTAATTCAGCTCTTTGGTTCTACTGACACATGATTTAATACATCAGAAAAATAAACTCCTGCTCCTGGGCTGAGGCTGCTTTTCTCCAGACGTCTTTACCTACTTCAGTCTCAACAACGTTCACAGATATTCAATAGTAACTATAACTGGATTAACAACAGAGAGGCTCTCCCATCTATAAGGGCTCATTATTTAGCAGCTGGATTAAGACCTCCAGGATATTGGTGAGGTTCTCCCTGTGAGGCTTAGTGGAAAACTATGGAGTTATCTCCAGCAGATTCAGCAGTACAACCACTGCTAGATGTGTGGGGGTGGAGACCAGAACCTTACAGACAGAGAGCCAAGGGGGGAACTTCTCCCTGAAGGCAGAGCTTGTTAAAACCTGAAGCCCAAAAGCAGAGAAACCTGCTTAGACGGCTGGAGTTTGACCCTGAGTTCATCCCAGCATCACAAGGTCACAGGTTCACACAGCAGGGATATTATGCTACCACTGCTGGATGCTAAATTGATAAAAATGGGAACTTAACAGCTTTGATCATTAAATTAGGAGGAGAAGATTTTTAGCTTTGTGATTATTTTTGTGAAAAGTTGACAGATTTTCCACCAGCATTGACCATGTGACACGCATTTCACTAACTTCACATTCTCACACGCAGCACATGGCATTTGTCACGCATAAAAATAACAAAGCCCATCTGGGCTGCCAATGATCCATTCACAGCTGTCTAAACATGCTTTCTGCGGAGCTGTTTCAGCTTCTTTCATAACTTGTGGCCATCAGTAATTCCTGCTGCATTTCGTGTTAACAGGGGAGCAGTAGAGTGGTTAAGACCACAATTATTTGGTCTTAACCACTGGTGAACCAGTGGTGAAAGTAAGGCAGTACGATCCGGTACTGCGTAGCAGGAAGCAAAGGGGGGAGAGCGGCTGCCAGATGAATCCTTCATTCAGAACCAGTCACGGCTGCACGCTGGATCAGAAAACAGTTCTGCTAACCGGATGCAGTCTAAAACACCTTTTAGTCTGTTTCTAAGTTTTGTTTATTATTAATTGCTCATTTTTAACCACATGCGGTGTATTTCTGTGCCTTACCCTTCTTACTGTTCCTCTCCCCTCAACTTCCCTCAGCCCCAGGGGATTTTATCAGCAGCCAGCGTGCATTTCATGAACCAGTACATTAGCTGTCCTCAGCAAAATCTCCCAATAACAGTCAAAGGAGAGTTAGTAGCTGTGTTTCATGCTATGTTGTTTAACTACACAGAACCAGGAGTACTTTGGTGGGCGTGCTGCATTGCCTTGTGCTTGAATGTAGGTACGCAAAATTAACTTACGTGTAATTTAGGTGTGCACTTTAAGGGTCATTTTAAGGAACTTGTGACATGTGGGTCTGGTGCTTAACTTCAGTTCCAGTCTGGTTTGTATGAAATTCCCCCTCTCTTTGGTTGACATGTGGGGTACACTGCTGTAGCTGTGTTTTTCTTTTCGTTCACAAGGCAAGTACAAAACAAAAAAACAGTAGAATGACTCAGAATGAGTGACTACGTCCCTCCCTCTCTCTATATAAAGCTCAGAGCATTAAGTAAAGAGAGAGTAATTGGGCTGAAGGAAAAGAATAGTATGTTATATCTGCTGTGTTAAACTGTTTTATCTGTTAGTTGTTTAATGTTCATCTGACAGCTGACAGGGGGGCATGAATAGTTTATCTATCCATATTTATACAGATATAGAGTAAACTTGGTGTGTCATAAATACAGTCTACAAATTTAAAATATTTTGTTCTGAATTAGAAACAGAGATGACAAAAGTAAACCTTTTATTAACCGTGGAACTGCTGTGGAACAGAAAAGATGGTTAACACATAGAGAAGAGGAAAGTAAACAGTAAAAACATTGTGATGTATGTCTAGTACAGGAATGCTGAAATAGTCTGACTTCTTTTTAAACTAAATGATTGAATAAATAAATGCAGCAGCAGAGAGCCTGACCCTCCAGTGGAAGACTGAAGGTTGCTCCTTGGCCTCCACAGATAATAGTGTCAGTGAGGATGGAGGAGCAGATGCCTGCTCACCAAGCAGAATGGATCAGAGACCATCAGCAGCTTCATTTACACAATCTGCTTTCTGCTCTGTTCTTCTTCTCTGTCCTGCAGTTCAGAAAAACATCACAGCTGAACCTGGAAAGAACGTCTCTCTGCCATGTCAAGTCCCCAACAAGAAACCTGCTGTCTTTGTAAAGTGGACCCGACCTGATCTAGAGCCAGAATATGTCCTCCTGTTCAGAGATGATCAGCTGGATCCAGAACTCCAGCATCCATCTTATCAGAACCGGGTGGACCTGCAGGACAGACAGATGAAGGATGGAGACATGTCTTTGGTTCTGGAGAACGTGACGACTAACGACAGAGGAACATACGAGTGTCGAGTTTTTCAGAGGGAAGCAAACCGAAGGAAGAGACACACTTTGACCTCTGACCCTATCACTGTCATCTTCCTGGATGTAGCTCCTCCTCCAGGTGAGCTGTCAGTGCGTCTCTTTGTCTTTAGAGTTTCCAGCAGCTCCTTGGAGTTTTTCAGCTCTAAATGTAAGAAAAAAATCGAATTAAAATGTCTAAAATAAACATAGAAGTAACAATGAGAGTTCTGCACTGTGTTCTGTGTCTGATCTAAGGGGGGAAAGTCCCTTCATGCCTGAATGTGGTTCTGGTTCTGCAGTGAAGGTGTCAGATCAGATGTTTGTGTTTCCTAAAGATGTTGTAGATGAGAGTCTGGAGAAAGCAGCTGGTCTGGATGCAGAAAATGATGTGTCAGCAGTTTAGAGAGCAAATGGATCCTGTTGGGTTCTGGAGCTCTACTCACACCTGATTCTGTTTTGCAGAGAACATGGAGGGACGCACCGAGGATGGAAGCAGTCATCGAAATGCTGGACTGATGGCTGTAGCTGGACTGATTATCACACTAGCTGTTGGATTTGGTGTCATTAAAAAGTATCGCTCCATTTTAATGGAGTAGGTTTTCATATTTAGGCATAAGAAAAAAAAGATTCAAGTATTGTATAAACCTGCATTGTGTTTGGGAAACATCATCTGAACTCTCGAAGGATGTTTAGAGTAATTTTTTTAACTTCTGCTTTAAGAATTAAAAACTTTAAAACTTTTAACATCTGCGGTTTTTGGCATGGCAAACCTTTTCTACTTTAACTCGTTCCAGTTTATTAATTGTTTTTTGTTCTGGTCTCAGTCCAGAGACTCTGACAGGTTTTTATTTCCTGGTCGGTTCTGGTCCTCAGCAGAGTTACATCTCAGTTTCTGCTGCACGATGCGTTCATGGACACATCTGGACTGTAGGACACCACAGAACTGAGTTCAGTAGATCTAAAGAGGTTTAGATTTTAAATGGACCAACATGGAAGACTAAAGACTCCAGAACCGAGCCCACAGACAGCTATAGTTCTGATAACGGGTGGATTTGTCTGCAGTTTTGTGTCTCATCATCTCCAGGAGCTAAAGCTCTTAATAAAACGTGTTTCTGTATCAATCAGCTGTCTCTCCAGGTTGATCTTTATGAATGAAGCTACACCAGAATGTGTAGTTATGACTCAATCTGCTCTGATTTGGGCTTTTTGATCCATGAGAGCAGGAAGGAGGAGCTGTTGGTCTCCTAAAGTTTCTGATAAATCCTGAAGGGTTCAGATCAGAAGTTTCTCTGCTGGGAGGATCTGATGGTCCTGAGGTCCACAGATGGCTCTAAGACCAGAGGTGTCTGAACCTCAGTGTCATTACATTCAGGTTTTGAATCTTAGGATTGATTTATCTGCAGACATGCAGGAACAGGATCAGGAGATGATAGCACATGGTTCTATTTACAACCCAATGCTGAAATAAACCTGTTTAACCATGTCTAAGCAGTTTTATGTCTCACTTTTCCATCACAACCTTTAGTTAACGTCTTTATTTAAGCACCATAAAAGATCCTCTGTCCAGAATTTAATAACAATTTTTACTTTTCATGCATTAAGCTTTGATGATTTCAGGGTTTTCCAACATTTCTTACATGTTAAAAATACATTTAGTCAAACTTTGTGATGCAGCAGCATCAGAAAACATGAGAGGAGAAAATAATGTGAGAAACCATCAGACTTTGTTAAAAGTTTCCTCTGATTAATCTTCTTTTTCTTGGTCCCTAAAGGCCTTAGTGGGACACTTGACAGTCTTTGTTTTTCTCAAGTGTCTTCAGGTTTGTCTTGTCCTCTGTTGTGTCTACTTGAAGCAACTCTTTCAGTGTTTCAGTGAGAACAGAGCGACGTGTTGAATCACTTCCTGAAGAAAAAACAGATTCATAGACAGACGTTGATGCAGACGTTGACTTTAGTCTGAGAGCAGTCTGTTCAGGAATCAATAAACCAACCCTAGTCCAACATTCACAACCTGGCTGCTTTCAGAAATGAAACTTTGTAATCTTTTTATGCATTTATAAATAAACTGCATTCTACAATCCTCTCTTAACCCAGACCACCTTCCTCTGTCCTGGTGCAACAGACTGACACTGACATCATCAGCTCTACTGTTTATTCCAGCTTTTCCCAATTAATGAAACAGTAAACTATTAATTAAATTAATCACTCTTTAGGAACAACTACTGCTCTGACTTTGATATGGACAGTTCACACAGTTTGTTTTACACATTTCTAAACACAATAAACAATAATAAAAAAAAATGATAAAGACCTTAATGCCATATTATTTAAAATTCTACTGTCTTCATATTAAAGCTTCCATCAAGATCACATTTTCAGCTCTCGATTAAAATGTGAACAGAATGAAACAGATGAAGCGTACAGGCCACAGTAAAGGTAGCTTTTATTTTCTGGAAGTGTTTGCATACCGCCTTTATCCTTCTCTGTTTCTGGACAAAGACGTCTACGTTGGGAAAACATGCCAGAACCGGTTCAACAAACCTCCCTCCTGGCTTTGTTCCAGCTTGCTAGAAATAAACATGAAGACACGCCCCATGCAGTAGGAGCACAACTCAACTGTAGGTCACGTTTCACTGGATTGTTGCCTAGCAACAGAAAGGGGAAATTCAAAGCTCAGGCCATGTCACTAGCAGAGTTAAAACTACACAAAAGTGGATGTTCACACACCTAACTTAACTTAGTGTTGATGAGTCCTCTGGGCTTCTGACACTAAACTTAGTGAAGAATCCAGGAAGTCTGTTATTCAGCACATAAATTCATTACTTCTCTATTTACTTATTTTAGGGATAACACCCTCTGATACACGACCAGATTAACTTCCTCAGTCCTTGAGCAACAAACTCAAACTGATCAGTGGTTTCTCTTTCCTCTGTTTGATCAAAGAGCTCCACTGTTTATATTACAAAATAATGTGATATCTTTAAGTCAATATTGCTGAATTTAATGCTGTTTATGTGTGTTTTTGTACAGCACTTAGGTCTCTGTGTGTTTAAAGTGCTTTCTAAATAAAGTTGATGGGTTTTATAGGAGGATTAATACAAAGATGAAAACTCAGGTTGTTGTTTGCTTTCTGTTACAGTAGTTCTCTGCAGCTCAAACACTGAAATGGTGACAAAACATCATTTTAATAAATTTCCCAGCATTTTAAATTCATCAAATAATCTGAGGTGTTCTGGTAACTGACTGGGAGTCGTGCTGATTGTGGCAATCTCTTCAAAAAGGTCTCTGGTTGAAGAATCGTACCAAATCAGTCCTAAAATGTGTAAAATGAGTTTTTAATGAGGAGAAAAGCAGAAACAATGTTCAGGACCAGTCTGACTCTAAACTCTCACTCTGGGCTTTGCTCCAGATCTCCTGAGGAAAAACACCAAGCATCAACCCTGATCCTCTGGATTACAGGAACCAGACTTCATCGGCTTGTTGGCTTCCCAACATCTCTCTGCTTTTACTGAAGCAGCTGCTAGTTATTTATCACTTTACTGATCATTAATTAAAATTAAAACCTGTGTTGCTCTGAATGATCAGAACAGTTCTGACTGGAAGAGACTGAATGGAGACATTTATAGAGTGATGGTCTGAAGCTGCTGTGGTCTGGATCAAATCAATTCACTTTATCTATAGAACATCAGTTACCAACATGTCATCTGAAGGGACTTTACTAAAAAAGAAAAGATAAATAAAAGTGATTAAACTGTAAAACCCACAGAACAGTTTTACCTTCAGGGAAGCTGAACGGAGCAAAGAAAAGTCTGCAGAAACTGGACGGATTGAACTCTGAGCTTAAATCTTCTGATGGCTCCAGTTTCCAATGGGAGGCTTTTATTCAGCAGTTTAGAGCTGAAGGAAGGTCCAAATGGCTCCAGAGGAGGTTCTGGAGATGGAAATGAACTCTATGAAGTGATGGTGGCAGTCTGCTGCTCTAACATCTAGTCTTTCTAGATCTAAGCTGCAGCCTGATGTCTGCAGCATTTCAGAGCTGAACCTCTCCTCTGCAGACTTCTTTCGTCCTTTGGTTCAGTTGATGCAGAACAACAGAAGCTTCAGCAAACTGTTCACACATCCACACCAGATCATCTCCATCCTGGTCCACTGATCACCACGTCTCCTGGTTCTGCTGTAGTTAGTCCAGCTTTTCTTCTCATCAGTGCTTCAATAAACATGTTTGTCTTCAAGCTTTTTCTCTCCAGGCTGCCTGATCAGGTGGAGACACTGATCCTGAACATCAGCAGCAGAGAACAGGTTCTAGATGTTCCCTCCTAGAACCACACGTCTGGGTAAATTTATCTGATATAATGAAGTCCAACATCAGGTTTTAACGACCAGAACTAGAATAATTTAGCCAACTTAAATAAAGATCTATAGTACGGTTCTTATTTAAATTAAGTGACCTGAGGTTCATGTTGTGGTTCAGAGGTTCATCTAACTGTAAAATCAGCTTTATTGTCTAAAATGTGTTTTTCAACAACTGAGCAGAACCCAACAGAACCAGTGTGTTTCTCTCTATGCAGGTTATCTGAGGAGGAGCAGCTCTCTCTGCTGTTTCACCATTAAATCACTATTTTCCTGCATTGTTTCCTCTGTTTAAACCGCAGGCTGTAAATGTTCTTTATGAGCTGAGAGACTAAATGAATTTGGGTCACAGCTGCTTCAGACTCTATTTCTCTGTCTCATGTAATGATCTCTGTTTTATTGGGTTTATTGAAGTCTGATTCTCATCTTTAGGGTCGTAGTTTGTCCTCATTTCATACGACCTGAAAGCTGCTTAGAAACCTCAGAAGACTTTTCTGCTTTGCCTTAAAGTTTGTTTTACTTTATCATATAAATAATAATCTCCTTTTGTACAACCAGGCATCACAGTAATGTTGCTCATGAGCTTTTTATTGTTTTGAGTCATTGGTGTTGCAGCTTTTAACCACAGCGTGATCTCTGAGGTTTCATAACTGAACCAAGTATCTTGACTGTTTCACACTGAATCTCCCATTAAGGTTTCAACTCACTTTTAATGTGTGCAGCTAAACCTGTAAACATCTTAAAATGACTTGAACAAATGTCAGTTTAATCTGAGCATTTCAGAGGCTTTTTATCTTTAAAGCTGCTGAGAAATCTGAGGTTCAGAGTTGATGAGAAATTTCTGCAAGAAGATATATTATTTTAAAAATGTTTTTATTTGCTGTTCTGTTGTTCAAACCTCCTGGACAGAGAAATATTAACGTCTGACAAAGAAGACCTGAATAAGAGCTGAGGGAGCAATATTTCTACTCTGTGACATTATCAATATTTCTACTCTGTCACATTATCAATATTTCTTCTCTGTCACATTAGCAATATTTCTACTCTGTCACATTATCAATATTTCTACTCTGTCACATTATCAATATTTCTACTCTGTCACATTATCAATATTTCTAGCTGTAACAGGACAGAGAGCCGCCACCATCTGAGGATGATTAGCAGAGATCTGGTTGTTCACTTTGCTTTCAGACTCATTTCAGAGTCTAGTTCCATGAAAACTGCTGTTTCCTTAATGACCTTTTCTCCAGTTTGTTTATAGTCAGATCAAGCAAATTGCTAATAAGTTAGTAAATCCCTAAAGATATCCTTTATGAATTTGCATACTAAACTTTGTTTTTTTCTCAGATTAAGATAAACAGTTCAGATTTAACTTTTCAGACAGGCATTCTGAATCCACCACTGCATCTACTGAGCTCATCTGTGGTCCCATCATGGTCTGATTGTGAAACAAAGATGCAAGGGTGTAGGTTTGATTTGAACTTTGATAGGGACGCCTACAAACAAACCTTCCCTGGTCTGACGTCATTAATACTCTATACTGAATTAGAAAAAAGCAAAATTATACATTCAATTTTACATTTGACAGATACATTTATTGTATTTACTCTGCACTGGAAGTATAAGTGTAACTGATACTAACAGCATTTCAAATATTAAATTCAAACTTCAACAAATGTACTACAGGGTTGTAGTTGCTCTGTGTAGCCCATTTCATGTAATTTATCTTAACATTCTTAATACATTTCTTACATCATATATCAGAAGTGTAGATAACAGCTTCTCCACCAATATCTTCTCAGACAACTAATTATTTCCTTAACAATAGTGAGTTGTCAATGATTAAATGTGCAGTAAATATTAATACATAAGCAGCATGGAGGACCCAATACTTTACTTTGAGAAAGATTGGTCACACCAAAACTGAATTGTTACATGAGTGGTTTTCCATTTCATCATTGAAATGAGAACATATTAATATACGATTGGTGTATACTAGTGTAACTATTAAAGAACAGCAGATTAAACTTTAAGATATGTAAAAAAAAAAAAATATATTAAATATATTTTGCGACCACATCAACATATTAAATAATTGCTTACTTTTTTGCTGTACCAAATTACTCTTGTAATGATGTAATATTTCATGGGCTAAGCCCCTGATGATGAGAATGCTTTTGCTTCTGCTTTTGGTTTGTACTAATTTACTAATGGACAGTCTGGAAATCTATGTACAATAAAACCAATGTAACTAGTGTTCCTCTGTTTTATTTGTCTTTATCCTAATTCTAGAAGTATAAATAGTCAAATAAATAGCACTATTACTTTGTGGAACCCAAATCACAATATTATAATTACGCAAAGGTCTAAACAAGAATAGCAGTTGTTTAGGTGGCATTTAGTGTTCTTATACTGTATATTATGCAAAAGAAATTACACCTGCTATTCATACCTGAACTGCCTCGAAGGGTCGACAATCAATGAAAGCAACAATAATGAAATATTGGTAAAAGGGAAACCCGGGCCTCACCTTTTCTTTTTCAGATGGCTGGGGCTAAGAATCTGAATTTTTATGACCTACAGTCTTTGCTTTTCCATCTTTCCAGCAGTCTTCAGAACTCCTGCCTGGCACAGAATATTTAGTTTTATAAAGTACTCCAAAATATACTTAAGTATAGTAGTGAAGTATTTTTACTTCGTTACTATTCAACATTGACATTGAAAATGTGTCGGAGTAAAAGTATGCAGTTAAGTTCGGAAATATAGTGAAGTAAAAGTGAAGTTTATCAAAAATAATTATACTCGAGGAAAGTATAAAGTAGGCTACTCCAAAATATACTTAAGTACAGGGACCTGCAGAGGGGGGGGGGCGGAGGGGGCTTGAGCACCTGCCCCTTTGCTCCTTGGTGCCCAAAGTGCCCTTTTGTCGGTTTTTTTTTTTTTTTTTTTTTTTTTTTTTATGTGTGCGTGTTTGTTGGTGTGTGTGTGTGCATGGTGCATGTCCAAAAGAATAATAATAATAATAAAAATACATGATCCACATAACGTACCCTCACTCTGCCCTACTTTTTCTCTCGCAGCTCCCAGCTCCCAGCTCCGCTGCCTCACGCTGGCCAGTCTGTCCTGCCCTCAGTGGTCCTGCCCCTTTAAATCAGCAGCACACTTGACTGTGCTCTGTGCTGTTTAACTCCACTGTCATTGGTTATACTGCTTTAAATCCCGCCTTCCCTCTTTCTGATTGGCTGTTTTCTAGTCTGTCCGTCTGCGTGCTTGCTTGGAGCGGAGATTTCAGTTTTACAGTTATCATACAGGAATACTGTGGTTACCACAATTAATACTAGGCTACGGAACTAGTCCCAGTTAAGAAACTAATTATCTGCAGTAAAATAGGTGAAAGCTGCTGAGTGCAGTTCTGTAAAGAAGCAGGCGAGAGAGTTTTGATTTATGGAACTTGAGAAATGTAAGTAACCAACGTTAGCATCTCAAAATAGCATCTAATTCTGAAGTATAATGCATTTATCAACAGAAACCTAATCTGTTTTATAAAACTAAATATTTTGTGCCAGGCTGGAGTTCTGAAGCCGGCTGGAAAGATGGAAAAGCAAAGACTGTAGACTATTAAAAATTCTGATTCTTAGCCACAGCTGCCTGAAAAAGAAAAGGTGAGGGTTTCCCTTTTACCAATATTTCGTTGCTATTATTGTTTAATTTTTTTGTTGACCCTCTGATGCAGTTCAGGTATAAATAGCAGGTGATATTTCTTTTATATGATATACAACACAACAACACTATATGCTGCCTAAACAACTGCTATATTTTGTTTAGACTTTTACTTATTTATAATAGCGTAATTAGGATTTCACAAAATGATAGTGCTATTTATTTCACTATTTCTACTTCTAGAATTAGAATTACGACAAATACAACCGAGGAACACTATTTACATTGCTTTTATTGTACAAAGATTTCCACACTGTCTATTAGTAAATTAGTGCAAACCAGGGGCGGAGCTAGACATTCTTATCATCAGGGACTTAATCCATAAAATATTACTTCATTACGAGGGTAATTTGGTACACCAAAAAAGTAAAAAGTATTTAATCTGTTGATATGGTCGTAAAATTAATTTAATATAGGCCTTAACATATCTTAAAGTTTTATCTGCTGTTCTTTATTAGTCTTACTAGTATATACCAATAGTATATTGAGTGATGAAATGGACAACCACTCATGAAACAATTCAGTTTTGGTGTCACCAATCTTACTCAAAGTACAGTATTGGGTCCTCCATGCTCCTTATGTATTAAGATTTACTGCACATTTAAACATCGACAACTCACTATTGTTAGGGAAATAATTTAATTGTCTGAGAAGATGTAGGTAAGGAGAAGCTGTTATCTACTCTTCAGATATATGATGTAAGAAATGTGTTTGGAATGTTGCAGATGGTAAAAATTGATAGGTCTCTGTTGCTGGTAAGTTCAAATGCAAACTTTTTCAAAGTGGGAAAAAAGTCTCAATTCAACGTTCATCAGATCGGGCGCTGCTTTATAATTTATAATAATAATAGAACTTTATTGATCTCACAATGGAGAAATTCACTTCTGCATCTTTACCCATCCCCTTGGTGAGCAGTGGGCTGCCACTGTGCGGGGCCAGGGGAGCAATCGGGGTTAAGTGTCTTGCTCAGGGACCCAGAATGGTAGTCTGTGGGAGTTGAACTCAGAATCTCTGGGACCCAAGATCAATGCTCTAACCACTAGGCCACCAGATTAACAAAAAGCATCTAGTGTGTGTCGTGCTTATAAAATTTGTATAAATGTAGTAAGAAATACTGCTTTTCTCTTTAGACAGAAGAAACGCGCCCTGACGCTCAAGTCAAGCATAAAGAAATAGGAGCATGCATACTGCGTAGGACCAATGATGTCATAGCAATGAAGTGTCCCTAGGGTTAAAGTTCAAATCAAAGTTCAAATCAAACCTACGCCCTTGATTCCATGTTACATTCTTTATAGTATGGGTTGGTACATTTCAACCGGATGTATAGCAAGGTATGTTTCTGTATCGTGTTTTAAATCCGTGCCCCATGTTCCCTCTTTTAACTTTGAGCACCTGCCCCTCCAACGGTCTCTGCACGTCCCTGCTTAAGTACAGTAGAGAAGTATTTTTTTTTCTTCGTTACAATACAACACTGAGATCTGGAAACCCCGCCTAACACCCCACCCGACAATAGTTTCACTTTTGTTTGCTGTGCAATTTCTACCGACCATCAGCTGAAGGTAATACACTTGTTCTATCGGGCGAAACAGCAGAAATCTTAATTATAGAATTATCCTGTATGATTTTATTCACGTCACGAAACTCGGGAGTAACTGTTACATAACGGGAAAGTTTGCCAACCGGACAGTCGGAGCCGTGGTCCATTTTCTCCGCTTTGTTCCAACAGAAGTCCCGAGTCTCAGAGCTGTTTTAACTGATTGTCGGTTTATCTCCAGTTCGTTGTTGTTGTTAAACTCAGCGTGACAAGCGCGCTACAATAGATTGTTAAATCACTGAGAAGGAAGCTAAGTGGGCTGGGAGCCTTTCTTAATTTTCGCTAAGCAGAGTTGTGTTTAGCCATTGGTTCCCAACTATCAAATATATATACATTGCACTTATTATTGCTGGTGTTATGATGATCGTTTTTGTATTGATCATCAAAATATTTTCTTCACCCTATGAAAAACATATGTATTAGTTTCTCAGGGTTTATCTGTCGTTTTCCGTGTTCTGTGCTTTCACTTTGTCTTTTATTTAAAAAAAGGGCGTAGTTGGTGGGGGGGGGGGGTGCTGTCTGGGAGGGAGGCTGAAGCATAGACATTATATAAGATAATATTCATCCATCCACCCATTTTCTAACCCGTTTAATTCCTCATGGGGTTGTGTGTGAGATAATATCTTGTGTTTTTATATATTTATATAATATCTTTATGTTATGTCTATGGGCTGAGTCACTTGCAGTTGCACAAGACTGTGTGGCTGCAGCATGGAGACCCATAGACATTATATAGGTAGATGCCTCATTGGGCACAGGTTTATACGTCAACATCTCCGCTATATTGTATGTGGCAGGAAGTAGTGAACATCTATGTTCCCTGTGTATATGTTTTAAGTATTCAGATAGAAAGATATAGATGGAGTTTACATATACTTGTAAATAAATATATAGAGATTAATTGATAGAGATTGGCAGCCAAATTGGCTTTTGATCAATGTTTTTATTGATGTGCATATATAGATTTTGAAGTATTCTAAATAAATAGGTGTATATATAGGTGTATATATATATATATATATATATATAATAATTCAATAACAATATATATCGATCGATACACGTGTGGAAAAAAAGGGTCGATAAAACTTCGATATAGAGACAGTTTTCCTTCCTTCCTTTCAGCCTATCATATTAGTTGATGCTACAGTCACTACTTCCTCTCGACCAATCGTAATCGCGGACCCAGGCACTCCGTCACAAACCACAACAAACAGCATGTGAATATGTAGCAGCAAGGAGCGGCGGAGGAAATTGTCCAAAAACGGGGTTTTACTAGTTCGCCAGTCTGATAGAAATAAACCAGTGATTTGTGAAATTTGCAAGGAACCAGTAAAAACGAAGTCTGGTAACGCAATCAACTTGTTTCATCACGTAAGCCGCTCAGCCGCTCACTGCCGCAGCAGCGCGAGCTGTGCAGCCCCGCGCCGCTCTACGTCTTCGGAGGAATCTTCTGGAGGTTTTTCCAAAACAAAGCAGGTACAGCAGCTAAACTGGGCTCCCTTCTTTGTGATAAAATGACAAAGCGTCCAAGCGGCATGAGGACATCACGCATGCAGTAACATTCTTCATAGTGATGGATATGCTGCTGTTGTCTGCAGTTGAAAAACCTGACTTCAAACAATTACTCGCCACTCTTGATCCGCAAAATAAAGTTCCGGGACGCAGGTTTTTCTCTAACAGCGCTCCCTAAATTGTGCAACGAGTGCCGGGAATCAGTGCAAAATGAGCTGCAGTCTGTGTCCTTACACGCCACAACCTCAGACCTCAGCCCTGCGTCAGCCTCTCAATTTTATATATATATATATATATATATATATATATATATATATATATATATATATATATATATATATATACACACACATACATATATTCCAATGGAACTTCTTGCCTGCTTTTAACCCATCCCCTTGGGGAGCAGTAGGCTGACACTGTGCGGCACCCGGGGAGCAATCTTGGGTTAAGGGTTTTGCTCAGGGACCCAGAGTGGCAGTCTGTGGGAGTTGTACCCAGAACCTCTAGGACACAAGCACAATGCTCGAACCACCACTACACACAGTGCGTGGTGCGTGTGGGACGCAGAGCTTCAGCTCTGCGTTATTGCAGGAGCTTGAAGAAGCAGGACTGAAATAAAGAATTAAAACAGAATTACAAAACATGAGATAATTGCCAGAATCAAAATAATTATCAAAATGGAAGTAAAAAGTCTAAAATGGACTGGTTTCAATCCAAACCTGTAAACCTGTAACCTGTAAGTCCTCGTGTCCCATCCAGCAGAACTGGCCCAATCATGTGCTTTCACGTTACCATATAAAGCATACAATTGTCACAAAGCGGAAGTCAAATTAGCAGTGGAGTCTGGAAAATATGTACAACATTCAGAGGCCAAAGGGTTATATAGAGAGGTTAGTCTAAGAGGTTTCCAAATTCTTCTTTTGTATGTATGTGTATATATATATATATATATATATATATATATATATATATATATATATATATATATATATATATATATATAAATAAATATATATATATATATATATATATAGACCTGTCCAGGGTGTACCCCGCCTCTTGCCCAGTGATCGCTGGAGATAGGCACCCCCAGTGACCCCATGAGGGATTAAGCGGTTTGGAAGATGGATCGATGGATATATATATATATATATATATATATATATATATATATATATATATATATATATATATATATGTAGAGGCATAGATGTGTTTAGCACTGGTCACAAGAGGGAGCCAGTGTGTTTAAATATTTGTCTGCGTGTGGATGATGGCCTAATAATTATCACCTGTGTCTGCCCATGTAGTTTGTTTTTTCTTTTGTTTGTGACAGAGAGGGTTGACATAGGGGCCGGTATTTTCTGTTGACCGCAAAGTAACAACTCAATAACCAAAGTATCTTTTTAGTCAATATACAATCTTGTCAAAGGGTATTATGCAAGAAGAAGAAAAATAAACACCCTTCAACCAGTATTGGAGCAAAGTTTCCTCCTTCAGTCAGCGAGTCAGACAGACAACTACGTCCTTCCCTCAGTGACTAACCTAGTTTGTCACCTTACAATATATATATATATATATATATATATATATATATATATATATATATATATATATATAAAACACTCCTGATCTGATCAGGGTGGGTTGCTCTTCATCTCTCAAGCTTGGGTCCTCTACCTGAGGCCTGAGAGCTTGAGGGTTCTTCGTGGTATCTTAGTTGTGCCTAAGGCAGAAGTGTTTCTACATTGAATTAGTACCTGGGCGAAAACCACCCCAAACCCTGCGCATATACATCAAAGCAAGTATTAACTATAGGTATGCCTTCAGATACAAGCTAGACCTGAAATTAATCAACATTTTGAGCCTATTAGCTATAAGATGTCAAAAAGACTTGGTTTGGACTGCAGTCCTTGGAGGTTTAAATTAATTCATTGCAAACACTTATTACCAGCCCAGTTTTGCACTGTTTTTTTAGATGGTTCCTCCTCTTCCTCCACATCCCTCACCTACTCCTTCTCTTTCTCCTCTCCCTCATCATCTGTCTCCTCTTCCTCCTCCTCCTCACTTCTATGACTGACATTATTCTCTCCATCTGCATCAACTCCTTGACTTTGACTGAAACTGGCCTCCTCAGCTTAAGCTAACAATAACAGCAACCTTAATAAAATACCTCTTTGTCCTTTCTTTCAAGCATCTTTGCAACTTTAATTCGCTCCACTTTGTTTGTGCTTATTTTTAAATTATGGGAGGCCGTATGAGGGTTTCTCACATAATATTAGATTGACGCAGCCTGATGGTGTGCTTCACGCCAGTGCAGTTCTATTGGGTAGAAAGAAAAAAACAGTTCGACCACCAACCGTTTCGACCTAAAACAACTCGCTCCTTGGTCTGATTGACTTAAGCCACTAATTCCGTCACCCAGAGGTGACCTGCTCCTCCCCATGGCTTTTCTTTGTCTCGTTTACTCTCCAGTATGTCAGCATCTGTAGAGGGGTGCAGCATCTTCTGACATCAAGCAGGGCATCTGCATCTGTATCTGCAGCTAAAAGGGGTGCAGACACAGATGGGCCGCCTCGCCAAACTCAGGCTACCGCCTCGCCAACGTTCCAGAAAAACAAAAAAAACAAACTCATGCTTGCATGGTAATGTGACGTTAACACGCGTTTTTTTTTTCGGCAGGGAGAAAACACATGGATACCAACCCCCCCCGCGCGCAAAACTTGTCGTGTCCTCCCCACCCCCCCGCTCCACGAGTCGGTCCGCGCAAAACTTGTTGTCTTAGCTGTCTTTTTCCATCACCTTGGGAGGCTCCCATTTTGACCTTGGGGTCTCCCAAGGTCAAAATGGAAATGAAAGTTTTTGGGTCCTGTGGGGTTGTATAGGCTTTGTACAAATGTGAAATGTGATGGAGGAGGTTTCAGATTACAATAACCGTTTGTCTCATTCTTCTTTCAGAGATGACACCTGAATTCTTAAACAGGGTGCGGTGTTAAAGAATCTGCTTCCACAATGGAGGTAAACAGCAATTTTGTAACAAAAACAAATGATGACAAAAACTGTACATGTTATACTGGAAAATATTTCTGATTTCAAATTTACCTTAAGGAAATCATGATTGAAGATTCATTTGTGGACTTTTACTGCGAAGAAGAAGAGGATCCTGCATCTACAACATGTGCTGACTGTGAGAGTGACAACCATGAAACTAGAACAGATGGCAAAGGTCAGTAAACTCAATTTGAAAATGAGAGCTACAGGAAAATGTGCAGTCTGTAAGTGTCTTCTGGTAATATTATGACTGTTGTCAATCTGGTTGTTACCTTCACAGCTGTTTGTCATCATGTGAAGACAACAGTGTATAACATCAGCCATGAGTTAGTGTCTCAGCCTCTAGAAACTCCTGTTGGGGTAATGGAGAGCTACATCATGATCAACTGCAGGAAGGAAGAAACATTACAGGAGACAACAGATACAAACCACTCAACAGATAGCAGCAATACCCAAGAGATGCAAAACCTTGAGAAACAAAGAAAAAGTAAGCCTTATATGTCCCATCATCAACCGAGTTGAATGTGAAAAAAAAACTTCAAAGTACATAAATGTATTTTGGATGAACATTTTTGCCTGTGAAATTTAATTCTGAGCCTGATATTAACAAGAGATCTTATATCATCTACCCAACTCCACTTTGTGTAGAAATATATTTTTTCCCAGTTGTTTGTGCAAATGTTTGCAAACGGACATTTGGTGAGAAATAGAAGAATAGTATAGTTAAAGAAAAGTTATCATCCAAAGTGTGGGGTGTAAAAGCGTATTCAAGTTACGGTTCTTTATGTAAGTTGCTTTTAAAGTCCCCATTCTAGATGTTTTTGGTACATTTTGATCAAAGGAATTTATTTTCTTCATTTTTCAGCAGTGAACCAAAAGATTGTTCAGAAATTCTGACAATATTTTGGATTTCTCAACATGTTTTGTGGCACTAGTGGCATTTATTTGACAGTAGGCTGACAGTAAATGGGGTTGAAAGAGAGAAGGAAGCCAAACAGCAAACGGCCACATCGCAGACTAAGGCCTCCATATTGATTCCCATTACTCCTGCGCCACCACTGAACGCGACAGTTCAGTCTAAAGAACATGGCGGCTTCAGCCGATGAAACTAGTGTTAGCGTGACTATCGAGCAAGTTTTATCAGAATTACAGAGTATTTCTTTGCTGAGCTAACGAGCCTTTACCTGCAGCAGCAAGAGTAGCTTGGCTTGTGGTTGTGTTTTCGTCGTCGCTCGTAACAGAGTGACGACGAATCTGATTGGTTTATTTGGCCCGTCTATCACCAACATAGGCCAATCAGCTAACCAGTATTTTCGCCCCTTCCCAAAATTACTTCAACGGAAGGTTTCCAGATGGATATGCGGAGCAAATCTATCTGGCGGAGTCAGGTTAGCGTTTCCTTACACATTTCATACATATATATACGTTTCCACACCCTTACCCGGATAATTTCACTTTCCTGTGGCATTTGGTCTTTCAAGGGACCTAGTACTTTTCTCTGCTTTATCAAGGCTTGTTGAGGGGGCGTGCAGTAAGAAAAACTGTCCACCACAAGGGGGGAGTAAGGAACAGTAAGGAGTTGAGTAGTTTATAAGTCTACCAATTTTACATTTTTATCACAAAAAGATGATTCTAAAATAATGAGGGAAATACATCAAACTTCATCTGTGCAGTCAGTTCATCAGGATTATGTGCCAATTTTAATTTTGCTCGTACTTGTCGGGAGCAGTAGAGACCTGCTGACAAAGACAAAGGCAAAGGCAAATTTATTTATATAGCACAATTCAGTACAGGGACAATGCAAAGTGCTTTACATGATTAAAATATAGCGAATTAAAACAGAATAAAAGCAAGTAGGAATAAAATGTAAATAGAAAATAGAACAAAAAAGTGGTGATTCAGTTAACTAGAACAGTTGAAGGCAATCCTAAACAAATGTTTTTTTAATCTTGATTTAAAGGAACTCAGGCTGACAGGCTGGTCTCACTGGGGAGAATGCAGTGGGAAACCCCCATTGATGCAGCGTGTTGTCGGCCAGACCGTCTGTTCGTTTTGGCTGAAAATTGTTTCTAAGTTTTTGGAGAATATCTACATATACCAGATATCAAATGTGAAAATCGTGGCTGGATGTATTCCGTGTTTTAATTTAATTATAAACTGTTTTGCCATAGTTCTGCATTAGACTGACACTTTTGTACTAATGATTAAATGGAGCCCTTTCATTTCCCTTGTGCAAAGAAAACACACATTTCCCTAAGACTGTCTTTTTATCTAAACCTAAGTTTGTGGAATCTGAACTGATTTACTATTTACAAACCACAGATGGCTGCCCTGTATTTAATAACCTAAATCACATTGCAATAAGCTGGCTCTATTTTTCTTCTGTGGCAGAAGGAGTAGAGAAAACGGAGCCAAATCTGTGCAGCGTGTATATACTATGCTCTAGAAATATAATTTTGCTCCCATCAAAAGTCGTTTATATTGTACTGAAAAATCCTCCTGGTTTTTCTTGCCATGGAAGAGGGAAAACCCTACTCACAAAGCTATAAATTTCAATACATTGAGGCAAAGCTTGGATCAGACGGATCAGTCTGTCTGCTCTCCTGCTCTGACCCACCCTGCCCCGTACAGCACCACTGTGGTCCCCATGAACACAGAGAGAAGTTGTGCTTTATTTTGATTTGATTTATTTGTTGCTTTTGTTTGCCATTATACATACAAGGTAATACAACAAAAATTTGTAGATCAGATGGAGGATTAACCTGAGCAGCTGTGACTGAGCGTGTTGCTACTAATTGCCGACCTGACCAGCATATCAGGAGGAGAGTAGAATAAAGCCCGTAGGATCCAAGTGTGCAGAATAAGGTAGGATAGGTACAAAGGGGGCTAGGGAGGTGTAACACCATCAGCAAAAGTTGTCCATCCTGTTTTATCCAGAGTGGATGCAGCTTCTCAGTCTGCCTTTGTCTGGTTGACCTATGCTGCCTTTTTGCCCCCACTCACTGGACTGGATTGGTACTGCAGTGTTCCTCACAGCTTCACCACACATTATAACCCATTTTGCATGTATGGCCCTTAGCAAATAGAATCACAAAGATCCAAAAAGCCCCAGATTGTCATGGTTCATGTTTTTGTTTGTTCATTTTGGACTTTTCCTGGAACAGCCTTCACCTCTCAGCCACTTTCCAATCAGCTCATCTGCCAACACCTTGTTGTTAATCAGATCCACCTGCTGCACTTATTAGTGAACTCTGGTCACCTGTTTTCAAGCCTACATATACCCGCCTCAGCCTACTTGTCCTTCCCTTCACCTCACTCTCTCCTTGTGATGATGTCTTGATGATGTGATGTGCCCTTGCTCTACCAGTTCATGTGTGCTTAGCCAGCTGGACTCTTCTGCTAAGGCTGCCTGTGTCGCATGTTGCAGTTCTGCCTTTTTCCCAATGAGTTCCAGCCACTTGCTCTGCATGTTCTGGTGGTTCCCTGGTTCACATTGCCTGTTTGACTCTTCCTGCCTGCTCATTCAGCTAAACCAAGACGGGTTAAATTGCCAGCGTCAGCGTACTGCAGCCCAGCCTGTTTCTTTGTGAGTCCCTGCTGCTTGCCCTGTTGGTTCGGGTGGTTTCCTGGCATACACCGCCTGTTCTGGTTTCCTGTTCAGTTTGGCCTGTCTGCTCATTCTGCCAAGACTGTTATTGCTTGCCTGCCTCATCCTCCATTATTCATCCTTTCAATAAACCTTTTAAACGTATCTCCGTGTCCGGCTGAATAACGGGTTCACCTGCAGCAATTCATAGCACAGATTTTGGTTTACCCTGGGAAACCAAAGTCTGTGGCTTTAAATCCTTCACCTTTTAATTGAAATAGGGCTATGGTTTACCATTTAAAAAGTGGCTATTTTAGAACTGTCTGGAGCTTTGGTTTGATTTTGTTATGAAGATTTCCTTAATAGGACCGTTAATCTCAAATTTATATTCTAGAAGGAATGTGTTTTGCAGCTTTTAGATGTGTTCCTTGTCTGAATCAAATGGTTAAGCTGGTATGTTGAAGTCATAATCTCCTGTGTCTGTATTCACAAAGAATTGTAATACTAAAAGTAGCACCCAATGATGTCATTTTAAGAAAAACATTATTATTATTTCCTTAATTTTATGATTTTTTTCTTAGACTTTTACCTCGGTAAGATAAAAGTTATTCACATTCTAAACTATCAAAGTGCTCCGTAAGTGGAAAAAATTTAGCAGTAGTAAGGAGGAATTTTAACGAGCCAAAGAGTGTCTTAAGCAGAGAAGATGGTGGAAACAGAGAATTCCACCACCTAAACCATGGAAGAAATCAGCCCAGTAACTTAATAATCATACTACTTAATAAGTAGATAATCTAAACTTTATCATCCCCATAGAGGCAAATGAATTAGTTTCAGTGCCCTGCCAGGTTGAAGGTGCAGCTCTAGTAACATAAACTTATTGAGAATAAAAAGTGGAGAAATTTACCAACAATATACAGTGTTTCCCATAGGTCATCCCTTGTGTCTGCCTAGTCTAGGCTCCCATAATACTCGGGGGCAGACCCGGCGGCATAGGCAGGCATTGGGGGGCCCTGGTTTGGAAGCACTGCAGTCAACACTGGAGTAAACATTCATGCCAGGAGGGTTAGTTACAGCAGCTAGGGAGCATGAGGAGCAGAAGTGAGCAGTGAAACTCAGCCAAATTGAAGAAACTTGGGTTTCTTGCAGGCAGAAGGGAACACTGCTTTGTTCTGATTCGTGTGCTCCTGAGCTGCAGCAGGTAGCTCTCCTTGAATGAATGTTTACTTCAGTCAGTGTTCAGCCTGTCATCATGTTTATCACAACACGTATTCCTTATACTTGACTTTTGAGTTAATCGAATGGACGCAGCACTACAATGTGTTGCCAGATCTGAATGTTTCCAGCCCATACACAACATAAAAGCTCTCTAACCTAAAAATGTCAACCTCACTTTAATTTATGTTAAAAGCATGGAAGTATTACACACATAATAAAG
Organism: Fundulus heteroclitus; assembly: GCF_011125445.2. Taxonomy (NCBI): domain Eukaryota; kingdom Metazoa; phylum Chordata; class Actinopteri; order Cyprinodontiformes; family Fundulidae; genus Fundulus; species Fundulus heteroclitus. The sequence continues at coordinate 32,702,227 of NC_046374.1, forward strand.
GACATGCAATTAGCACATAACTGCACTGAAATAGAGAAAAAAGGGTCACCTAAATTAGATAGATTTGGAGAATGCAGTTGTCTGACAGATCAGCCTGAGCTTCATAGGTTTTAGGTGTTGCCTGTCTTTTGAGATCAAAGGTACACAGCCAATGCTATTTGGTTTTTATGAAATATTATTATGTCCTATTGGCATATTAGTTGTTGTTTTTGTGTTTTATGCTTTGTTTTTGCTCAATTGGTTAGTGAATAAAGCCTCTCGTGTTTATTTATAGTAACAACAGAAGTACAACACTGCACATGTATAGTAGGGGATAAAACAAGGAACAGGCTAATGGCTATTAGCAACTCCCAGCAAAAAAATGAAGAATGGTGCAAGAACCATTGAAAAGCGTGCAAAGAAATATGATTCCAAGATGGAAAAGACTGGAATATTGTTAGAAATACAGTATGAACATTGGTGTTCACTGAAGCAGACACTAAACCTGCCGATGTCTAAGATGTGACCGCAGAGTTGATTGACGTCAGTAAATGTTAAAATTGCTGTATATCGGTTTATTTAATTAATAACTGTTGGTCCTCGATCAAGCCAAGCTGCCGCTTTACTGCAAGGCATTGCAGAGGGTCAGACTCAGTTTAGTATTATTTATAAATGATTTATTAATTAAGGAAACCGGCATTATGATTATGCTGCAGCATTATGAATTATGCTGTATTCTATCTAGGCTCAAAAAGGACCATCCAAACACAATGATTATGTTAAGCATATAACAGAACTATATACATTTAAGTTAACATAGCAATATCATTAGATGGAATTTTACAGCAATGTTGCTTTTCTACTGTCTAGAAATGTGCTTTCCAGTGCTGAATTTCTAAGTTTATAGCAGTATATATTTAGAATTTAATTAATCAATCAATCAATCAATCAATCAATCAAATTTTATTGTCAATCACAATTTGCATTGCAATCGAAAAATCAGTTCCAGTACAACCGTCCATCACATACACTTAAACAAACAATAGACTGAGGCCTTGCGTTGCCAAGGAACGCAGCCAGTCGGCCGCTGATATAAGCGCAGCCGTTAGGCGCATTCCTCCAAACAGCCCCAGACCCCGTCTACACGGAGACTATGAGGCGCTGCCCTTGAAATCTGTTGAAGGAAGATTTAGAACATCGGGGTAGTGGAGGGAAAAAAAGACAAGAATTTATCATAATGTAAAAAACATTACAGTATGAGAAATCCTACATAAAAAAACCTCATTGCATAAAGGCACACATATAACAAGACACATAATAGCAGAAGGAGAACATTTTAGATTGGTCGTGTGTAGTCCATGGGATAAATGTGGTCATAGGTTTGTGCATGTTGTGTGGAAATCTGTATGTCCATGAAGGCCGTCCCTCCGGCAGGCAAGTGTCCTTGATGGAAAGTCTTTATCACTTCGCAGCTCCAGCTTGACGCCTCCACAGATGTCAAGCAGGGGGGAGTAGGTCTGTGCGATTTCGCCATAACAACGCAGGGGAGAATTTAGATAGTGGAAAGTCTGATTTAAATACACAATCTGTTCTGAGAACAAGCTGAGACACTTTTCCTTCAGCTTCAAAAGTCTTTTCATCACTGGCTCAAGGATCCAATATTCCAAATTTGAGGGCTCTTTTTCCGCGTCTTCACATCCAGATGTTATCCCATCTCACCTCTTACAGTTAGCTTCTCCAGCCTGATGTTCTGTTCATTTATCACCTTTGTGATCGCGTTTACATGCAGTATTTTAAAATATGTATCTTTATGATCCACAGAAACCTACCTTGAGGGCATTTTGGAGAATCTGGGGTTGGAGCAGTACCACAGAGAGAAGCTATCATTCAGCAAAATACTTGGGATCGATGAGAAGACAATTACTGATGACCCTGGAGAGTATAAATCAAATGTCCCAATGTATTTTCTTAAGAAATTGATGATGATTAATGTGACTGCTAGGAATATAAAAGGTGCATCAAGTGCCGCAAACTTATCTCCTTCTGAATCAAACGTTAATGATGCAGCAGACACTCCAGAGGACAATTTTGATGATCTATTTGACAGCCCGATTACAGCTGACATGTTTAATCCTCTTGACATCATCACTGCTCTCTTTCTGTGTTCTGATGGGTTTGTTCAGCAAGAGTTAGCACTAAAAATGTCCATGTGTCAGTTCTCTATTCCTCTGCTGCTTCCTAACTGTGATACAAAACAGTGCACCCTCATGCTGTGGGCCATGAGAGACATTGTTAAGAAGTACAGGCTTCCAGATCTGTCAGAATCAAAGGGCTTCAATGAAGAAAGAATCGTTCTTTCTGAGCTTCCAATGATCTCATTTGTGAGACTGGGCAAATGCTCCTTATCCAAGTCAGAGATCCTCAATAAACTTCTGAGTAACTCGGAGCAGTACCATGACACCTTTGTTCACCGCAACATGGAGTATGGCGACAGTCCAAGAAAAATATCTGATGGACTGACTGAAATTACCTGGTACCTGCCCTATGGGAACAAAAACATGGACATTTTCAGTGAGCCAGTTGCTATTGCTAACCTTCATGGTGACATTGCTTCATATGAAACACAATTCTCCTTTTTGTGTCAGACATCTGCTGCAGTTTTTGTGTTTTTTGATCAGCTGGAGCCTGAGTGCAAACTGATACCCAACCAAAACCAAAAAACAAATATATTTTTGGTGGGAAACCAAAAGAACGAGAGCCTTACTCCAGATGTTCTAAAGAAAATAGCCAACAAGCTGAACTTGACGAAGAACAACATCATTATAAAAACAAAACAGACAAATGATGGTCACTTTGTCAAATGTTTGAGAAAAGCTGTGAGCAGTGTACTTACCAACCCAGGGTTGAAGATGTCAATAGAGCAGATGGCGATCATTGCTAATGAACTGGGAATTTCTGTTGATGAAGATTCCCCAGAGTGCCAGGCTGGAAAGAAACATGCAGAATCCATCACTGCAGGGATTGAAGACACCTTTAAATTCAAAGAAAAACAGTTTCCTTTGCAAGGCCAAATCTGGAAGGAATTGACTTTCTTGGAAAAGGAAGAATTCCGTCTTCGAAAACTTGGTTCTGAAAACATCGAAAACTACAAGAGTGATATTAAAATAAAAAAAGAAGAACAGCGTAAGAAACAGAACTCCTATGGTATGTCAGAGGTAATGCGACACTTCATTAGTGGAATATCCAGTAAGGAAAGGGGTTATTTTTTAAAATGGATGCGAATGAACCTTGATAACCTGTCTCAAATAAAACTTTGCGGCCTTAGGGAGCTTTACAAGGAAAAATGCAAGGACTCTGAGAACAAACAGGAGATTAAGGAAATCGACCAACAACTTTCCAAAAGCACACTGGGAACTGAGCACTTCTTCCGTGAAATGGGTCAGATGTACGAAGCTTCTCTTTACCTTCCAGGAACAGACCCATCACGTCAACAACTGCAACATCTGCCCAAACTCTGTGCTCAGTTGTTGCTGGATGGATTTTTTCTTGAGCTTGTAGATGGAGATGCTTCCAACATACCTCTCAGATGGGTGAGTGACGTTCTCTCTCAGCTCAATGATTTGGTGTCTCCAAATAACAAGATACTGGTTGTCACAGTTCTTGGAGTTCAGAGCACGGGAAAATCCACTCTCCTTAACACCATGTTTGGGGTACAGTTTGCAGTCAGCAGTGGTCGATGCACTCGAGGAGCCTTCATGCTGCTCATCAAAGTCAGTGAGGACTTCAAAAACGATCTGAACTGTGACTTTGTGGTGATCATTGACACTGAAGGCTTAAAGTCACCAGAGCTGGCACAGCTGGATAACAGCCATGAACATGACAATGAGCTGGCAACACTGGTTGTTGGGCTGAGTGACGTCACCATTATCAATATTGCGATGGAGAATTTAACAGAAATGAAAGACATCCTGCAGATAGTGGTGCATGCTTTCCTCAGGATGAAGGAGGTCGGCAAAAAGCATAAATGTCAGTTTGTTCACCAGAATGTTTCTGATGTTTCAGCCCATGAGAAGAACCTACGAGGCAGGAAGCTGCTCCTAGAACAGCTGAATGAGATGACCCAGGCAGCAGCTAAAATGGAAAAGAAAATGGAGAACAAGAACTTCACTGATGTGATGGAGTACAATCCAGATACTGGGAACTGCTACATTCCTGGACTCTGGAATGGAAACCCACCAATGGCACCAGTCAATGTGGGATACAGTGAGACTGTCTATGAGCTCAAAAAAAATATAATCCAAGTGCTGGGACAGTGTCAGTCAACTTCTAACAACATCTCGGAGTTCAGGGAGTGGATAAACAGTTTGTGGACTGCAATAAAACATGAAAACTTCATCTTCAGCTTCAGAAACAGCCTGGTAGCCGATGCATACATGAGGCTCTGCACAGAGTACAACAAATGGGAGTGGGAGTTCAAAAAAGAAATGTATACCTGGGTTACCGATGCAGAGACACAAATTTCCAATTTTGGGACAGTTGCGGCAAAAACTGAATTATCTGACCTGAGAGAATACATGACTCTGTTGAAAATTGAAGCAGCGTCAGAGTTGACCAAGTGGGAGTCAATGATTCTGGAGAACTTGAAAAAATACTTTGAGCAGCCAGAAGGTCATGTTTATTTGGTCGAAGGATATAGAGAGGAGTTCACAAATAGCATAAAAAGTCTGCGACGGCAAACTGAGAGCTCAGTGTTTAACCAGCTCACAGCAGCGATTGACATAAAACAGGGACTGAAAGAACTCAACAAAATCAGAGCCACTTATACAGAAAAAATAGAAAAATCAGTTCATGTTTTAATTGATGAATGTCGGAAGAAAAAAGTAAATATGACAGATGGAGAACTTGATGAGAGTTTTAATAAGATGTGGGCTGAAACCCTGCATACCTTGTCTTTCTTTGCACAACAGACTTTAAATGTTTTCACCAGTGTTTCCCTTCAGTTGCGAAAAAACATTTCACCCAAGGGAAGCCATGCATGTAAACTGCTGAGTGAAAAAAGCCTCCAGGACTGTGGACTGGAGCCTTTTACATACACACCTAAAGGACAGAGTGAGAAAATCCAACACAGACTATCAGGATGGTTGCCCTGGAAAGATGCTGTAAAGGCAAAACAAGAAATCGCTGACAGCATCACATCTGCTTGCAATGACTGTGTTGGTAATAAAGTCATCAGAAAAACGAATTATCATGATACTTACATCCAGGAGATCCTTCACATCATTGATGAGAGGCTTAACAAGACTGATGCTGACACGGACATTGTGTTTCAAGTGTATCTGAAACAGCACATCTGTGGCTCTGCAGCCAGGGAGTTTCAGAAAATGCATGACGATTTTATAGAAGAAAATGATCCTTACAGATGTCTGCAGAAAAACAAAGACAAGTTTTGTGCAGATTTCAAAGATGTGTTCAATGAGCGAGACCAATGCCAGAAGAAAGCTGAAGAATTCACCGACCAGTGTCTAAAACCGGCTGTGGAGGACTTTGTGTATCGTTCTCTTGGTCTTGATATTGTTGATAAAATGCTGACAAGAGAGGAGTTCAGCACACGAATGTCCTTTCAGTATTCAATTTTATTTAATCTAATTTCAAAAAGGGATTTCAAAAGCTTTCAGAGCTATATTTTTTCATATGAAGATTTTGTAAAACAATGGATATCTGATAGAATTAAGGAGAGTTTCTCCTCTGAGTCAGCATTGTGTGAGTTTGAGGACAGACATCTTCAGTCCTGCATTGACCGCATAAATGCTGCCATTGGAAAGGCAAAAGCAGAAAAGACTGACAGTCTGAAGACATTTGTGGAAAATATCTGCAAAGAACTTGGTGATAAACTGGTCATTTCCCAGGAAGCTCTTGATTCCTTCATGGTTCTGAACAAAGCTGACCAGGACCAGTTTGCTCACTGGCTCAACAAGTGTGTGATGGAAATGAAAGAAGATCTTAGAAACAAGTTTAAAGACATTCCATTTGAAAGAAAACTCACACATCTCCGTGTAAAACCCCAGAATGAGCTTTTCAACAGAGTGATTGGTTGTGGCAAACAGTGTCCATTCTGCAGAGTACCCTGTGACGCAGGTGGAGAAGCCCACACTCAACACTTTGCTTCCCTGCATAGACCAAATGGTTTAGGTAGATACAGGTGGACATACTCCAAAAAACTCTGTACTAACATCTGCTCTTCTCTTGTTATCAGTGACATACGTTTTTGCTGCGGTGAAACAAATGACCAATCCCACCCTTACAAAGAATATAGGAAGATTTTCCCAGACTGGGATATTCGTCCAGATGGAAGCCTTGAGGCATCAGATTATTGGAAATACATATTAAAAAAGTACAACAAGAAATTTGCTAAAGCATATAAAGCAAAGCCGGCTGATATTCCTACTTGTTGGAAGAAAATGACAAACGAACGAGCAAAGGAAAGTCTCAAGAAGGCATTCAACATCAAGTGAAATCATAGCACATTTCTAGTTGAAAGAGAGGAGAGGACAAAAGAACAAGGTTCTTGCATGTAGAGCATTTTTATATTTATATTTTTAGCTTTTTTCTATGAAAGCCCCCATAATTTACAATTAGGGTTTATATCTTTAACTAAAGAAAAAAATAATTGCTAAAGCCTATTTTTCTAAAGCTCCTTATTTTCTTATTACTAATCATTTATTTTTTTATAGTTCTATCTTTATTTTATCATAACTTTTGTTAAAGTATGTTGTCAGTAAACATCTACACTCCTGTTAAGGAATATTCTGAATGAGGAATGGATCCTTTAAGTGTGCATGGGGATTTTTAGAGTAAACTAATTGTTCAAAGTTAACGACTCATTACAATCAAATGTCTGCTGTCTTTAGATGATGTTTCAGCAGGAGGGGTTACTGCAGTCAGTCACTTGATGTACTCTGCTGAGTTTCCTTAGATAGAAAACCTTTTGCTAAATGAAATACTAAACTGAACCTTACTGTACTGATTTATAAGTGGGATCAAATTGGAACGTCTGATTAATGTTGAATCCATCTGTTTGATCAGCATTATTTCAAATTATTTGTATTTTAATTACAGATGTCTTTGTGTTATGGGCTCAGCAATGTTATGAAAAACATGTTCTTATACATATTTCATTTTTGAGTGGTACATTCACTCTCTCTGGCATCAGTTATTGCCAGATATGGTATTGTTGTGGTATGAAAATGTCATTATGTTCTTTGCTTCTGTATAATCATCCTGTCACAATATTAAAGATTCATGGTTTATCTATGTCTAGTTCTGCTATTAATTTTTTTTATAATTATACTCACCTAGTTTCTGTTTAATGACCCATCCACATTATATGCGTTCTCTAGTTTATTTTTCAATTGCTGGAGTCTACCAACATATATCTGCCTCCATCCTGTTGTATTTGAATCCTCAGTATTCATCTTCAAATGTGACAAAAAATATCTCTGCAACTCTGCAATTGGGAAAAAGGGAATATCAGCCCCTTATATTTTTTACACCCCGCTATGGAAGTCTGCTGACTGGGTGCATTTTTGTCTTGTTGTGTTAAATGTTTGCCTTACTCTTAACGGCCATGTGGGATGCCGGTGTCCCCACTGAACATATTTCTGACTTATAAGTAGTGTAATTGGTCCCGAAGACTTGTACTTTAAAGACTCTGGTTTCAAAAATCTTGCCTTGGCCCTCCTCCCTTGACTGACACATTTTTCGACCACCTGTTTTGATCTGTGGCTTCTCCAGAACTACTGTTTTCACCAAAGCTAATTTCTTCTCGGAGCAGCCAGTGCAGATGCTGATTCACACTCATGTAAAATTCCCGTCAGTGCGATCCGAGATCTTTACCATCAAACTTCTACTTTTAAGCTTACACACTGTACCCTTAATTGCATCAGCTGCAGGTAACTCCCAGATGCCATACACTCCCTTCCCACTCAGGCTGGCTATCTTTTTTCCTGGCAAATTATTTGTTTCTGAGGATATATATAAATATATATATCTCTTGCAGCTGCACTGATCACAAAGGGTTACTGTTACGAGGAGAACTTTCTCCTCTCACCACAAACACAGCACGTGACTACATACCTCACCTCAGTTACAATCACATATATAGTTTAATTAAACATTTTTATACTAATTGTTGTTGGATGTAATCTAATTGATTATGATTATTTATAATATTAATTGGATAATATAATTGATACATTATGCTAATCAAAGCATAGCAACATCAACAAAAATTCAAATGGTTGTGATTAAGGGATACCACCCTTTAATGATTATAATTTGGATTTATTACTTAACAATTATTAAACTTATTTACCATCATAGAATAATGTCTAGTCAGTTGTAAGACTGAAGTAGTGGAGTTTGGACCCTGAGAACTGGTTGATCTGCTAATATTGTGTCTTTGACAATAACATGTGCAGCAGCTGCACTGATAAAACATGCAGGAGGTGTTTCAAAGCTCATATATCTGCAAACATTAAAACAGTCTGCAGAAATCTGAGCAAAGCTAGAAAATATTTTAGTTTCCAATATCAGGGTTTTGTAGAGAAGATCATAAGAGATGTAGAGGTAAATATTGACTGAAGCATTTGTATAGTCAAAACTTAGATTTTTTTCTCACTCAATTAGGATAGATTTATGTTATTAGCAGAAATAAATTATTGATTTCAGCTATTTGACACTTTTAATGAAGCTTAGAAGAGGTGCTAGCATGGTATGGTCTGATATTCTGGATAATCCTGGTTGACTTGTAAAGGCACCGCATACTGATGCTATAATTATAAAGCTTGTTTGCCAATGCTGGTATGGAAGAATACTGTAGATTAAAAATAAAAACACCAGAATTAATAATCTGACAACATTTAATAACCTAAACTGTATAAAGTAGCAAAACCTCCCAGAAAATTGATCAGATTCAATAAGGAAGTTAGGATCTTTGCATTATGCTTTATTCGATTAATTTTGAAAGTACATTGGGTTGTGGTAATATAAAAAAAATCCATTGTTCATCAAAACAACCCTTTCCAGATAATGAGTTTGGGCCTTTCAAGCTAAATCTAACAGAGCTCTATCTATAGTTTTACATGTACGAGAGTCGAAAATGCAGAGATTGCGCATTATATGCTAGTCTTGAGATTCATTCAGCCGTCGAAGGTAAAATTCTCCTTTATTCTCTACAGACATCATCACTCTAGATAACAAAGAGACGCCGCACCTTGGTTCAGACATGGTGTGGAAACAGCAGTGCAGAGTTAAGAAGAGCTGTCAAACAAAAAGCCACGGGACGGATGGAAGTGTAGGCAGCTCCGTGCACTATGACAGATGTTTTTTTTTTATTTCTGAACTCCTTATGTGAGCAGAAACAGAAGTGTGTAAGTACAACGGTGGGGTGCAGCTTTTCTGCATGTGTAAGAGGAGGTGCGAGCACCTACTGTACAGACTGGGAATATTTGTTCAGCCAATCAGAGGGAAGAGTTACTGTTGAGGACTCAGGTCGACAAATCAAATTACTTAAAAAAAAAAAAACATTCCTCTAGAAATAAAGGCTAATGGATCGGACAGCTTCTACATTGAGGGATGGATGTTGGACGTTCTGTTAGTTCACACCCATTTAGGGTTTCCGTTTACAGCCTCTGTTGTTCCAGCTGATGGTTTCAATCAGTTTGTGAATCTTTCTGGACTCAGAATGATCTGAACTGTTGAAGCAGAAGATCAGATCAGTTTCCTCTCAGTGATGAAGCTAAATGTGATCTCAGGGTTCCTGACCTCCAACATCTGATTATCTGTTTCCCTTTAAACAGCTCAGAGTCTGTTTCCTCACAGCATTTGTAGAGTGGAGCTGTGAGGCTGTAAAAGTAGAAACACTCTGGCATGTTGTCCTTCTCCTTCAGGAACGTTTCTAGATCAGCTGTTCCTCAGAGTCTCACTGGGACACTTTGACCCTGATGATGCCGTTCCAGGGATAAACCAGTATCTGAGCTTGTCTACTGAATACAGCCTTAGAAATGTGAGTTTATCTTTGAAAAATCAACGTCACTGGAGCATCATTCAAAGCTGCTGACAAGAAACTCTTTCTACCAGTTGAGGAAAATTAAAAAACTAGAATTGTTTAAAAAGGTGATCTTAAGCTGATTTTCAGTCTGTTTGTCTCTTGTTGTTTAGATCACTGCAACAGCTTATTTTCTTGTCTAAACTAAAAGGAACTGTCTGCAACAGGTCCAAAGTTCTGCAGCTAGATTACTGACCCACACCAACAGCAGGGCTCATCTTTCTCTCCTTCTAAAATCTCTTCACTGGCTTCCAATTTCTCTTTCCATTATTTTTACTCATTTCTAAACACATTTTCAGCCAATAAAGCAGATTTTTACCGGGATTCACCTCTGAACTATTATCTGAACCACACAAGGTCAAAGGTGAACATGATTAAAACCCAGAAATTAAACCCAATGAGTCAGAAGTGATCAATGTTCAGTCTAATGATGAGACAAATAACCCAGTTAAAGGTGCAAACAGGTTAGTAGGAGATTCCCATCAACAGCAGACAGAAAGCCTCCAAAGGTGGTCTCCATCTAATAGATGAATGAGATCCCAGTTTTTAATATTAATTATTAATTAATAGTTAATTGTTTGAAGCTTTGTCAACTGTTCCCTTTGTTATTCTATTTTTGTTATGAGAAACAGAATAACAAAAATAGCTAGAATGTATAAAAATTCTCAACTTTCCTGCAGCCACTGATCCGTTCTCTGTAAATCCTTCAATGCAGGGTGATGGGGTCGGGTTGCTGGTTCTGATCTGCAGGGTTTAAGGGCAGATGTGGGTCCAGTCAACCTAACATGGATGTTTTGTATGAAGGGTAGCTGGAGTCTCCACAACTGCACAGGGAGAACATGAACACAGCACCCAGACAGGGATTTGAACCAAGGACCTGCTTGTAGCCAGGCAGCAGTGCTAGCAGCTACTCCAGCCTGCAGCCCTACAGAGAGTCCATGGATTGATAGAAAGCCTCCATGTTGCAGTAGTTCTGGAGAACTGAGCCTGTTCAGCTTTAATGTGTCTCTGGGGGACGTTGCTTTAGTGCTTTTAGATCGGGGAACTGATTTTTCACCACTCTTTATTCTGCTGTTCACACTAAATTCAGAGCTGCAGCTGCACCAGAACCAGATCCACTAGAGACAGAACCACAGTTTCTCTGGCAGAAGATGATGATGATGATGATGATGATGGTGGTGGTGATGATGATAATCACACTAAATTCAGAGCTGCAGCTGAACCAGAACCAGATCCACTAGAGATAGAACTACAGTTTCTCTGGCAGAAGATGATGGAGAACTAACTGATGATGATGATGATGATGATGATGATGATGATGGTGATAATGATAATCACGCACGCCGACAGGGCGGGACAAACCGGTCAGTTGTTCTGGGCCCAGGACAGGGGGAGGGGGGGGGGGGCAAAACTGACACTCTGACAAATGGTCAGAGGCAGCAGCTTCCCCAACGTCTCTGCGTCTGCTGCAGTCAGCACACGCGCTGTCTTTTCACGGCACTCTGCTGCTCCCCCTCCTCTCTGGTACATTGCTCAGCGGCGCCAGCCAATCAGCAAGCAGGCTCAGCCTGGCCCACCCACTCAGCGCTCTCTCAAAAACATGAACAGGGAAAGTAGCGCTGTTTGGCTTTTTTTTAATACCGTAAAAGAAATACAGCTGTATGTTTTGTAAAAAGCTGGTTAAATTCAGTGGAAACACAACAAATTTATCTAAGCACGTGAAAAACCATGAGCAAGAAAACATCGAGCCACAGAAACGGAGAGAGGAGACGAAACTTCTCTGATTGTCCCGACAGACCCACAGACCGACGTCTCTGACTGAGGCGTTTCAGTCCTCCAGAGAACATCCAGGTGGATCAGAGTGGTCATCTTCAGCAGCAGTTCATGTTAACTTTCAAAGTAGATATTATCTATCATATGTTACTGGAGCCCACACAGAAAATGTAATTAAGACCTTGAAAGAAGCCAGTACATATATCCCATTAAAACGTGTCATTTAAGATAAGATAACATTAGCTAATCCTTTATTTATCCCACGACGGGCAAATTTATAGGATTAAAGCAACAGGCAGGTGCACACAACACAGACAAAATTACATAAGGATTGAAAGATATAAGAGGTGGATTAGGGAAAAACACGGAATATAACGTTATTATCATTATTATTATTATTATTATTATTATTATTATTATTATTATTTAATAGTAATATTAAATAAAAATCACAAAACCCGAAAGGTCATGATACTGGGGGGGGGCAGCGTGTGTTTGAGGAGGAGACAGAAAGAGCCATCCCTAGCGATAACAGAGACAGTGCAGGTATAGAGGCTTACTGCCCAATTGGATAGTCTGAGCATAGTCGCTCACAGATGGATCACTTCGTTAATTTCAATGAACCTGGCCAACAAAACTGACTGATTCTGATCGACTGAATGTTGTACGTTTAATGGCAAAAAGGAAGCCTTTCTCAGATATTCAGAGGGCAGAGAATTCCCACAGTATCTAACATATTCTACATCCTGCAATGGAAAGGAAAACATTTGTTAGGGACTGGCTAATATACAGCAGGTCAAAAAAGGCCATATTTTAGCTGCAGTGCTGCTATTCTCTGATGAAGAAAAAGATCAACTAGTGCACTAAATTCAATAGATGGGCTGAAAATATCCAATATAAAATACAGCGATTTCCAGGGCATGAAGTATACAGTTAAGTTGACTTTTTAGGTGTGTGTGTGTGTGTGTCTGTGTGTGTGTCTGTGTGTGTGTGTGTGTGTGAGGTGTGTTGGTGGCGGGTGTAGATGGGGGGGGGGGGGGGGGGGGGGGGCAAAAAGACTGTGTTGTCCCAGGCCCAAGCAAAGCTGTCAGCTGGCCTGATGATGATGATGATGATGATGATGATGATGATGATGATGATGATGATCATAAATCCTCTTCATCTTTTGTCCTCCAGCAGCCGCTGATGTCTCCCAGCCTCAGAGACCGGCTCTGGATCCAGAACCAGGAGGTCGAGGAAGGACCGGCCTCTATGCTGCACTGGGACTGACAGCAGCAGCAGCAGCAGCAGCAGCTCTGATGGTCAAACTTCTCTTCAGGTCCTGGTCCAGAACATCTCAGCAGGAGTCGACCTTTATTTCAGCACTTTAACAGAACCCTGAAGGTCCACTGGGCCGCTGCTGGACTGATGGCTTCATACTGAACTCTAGAGTGTTCTGGTGAGCAGAGGAGGTTCTGGTGGACTCAGTGACTGCAGGTGTTCAGCTCCTGTGGCTGTAAAGCAGCCCAGATCATTAGTCCTCCACCACCGTGCCTGACAGCTGCTTTGCTGAGCTTCAGACTAAAATCTTGGGCTTCATTCAGCTGCAGCGGTGAAAAGCTGAGTTCTGCTGCCAGGATCTTTTAGAGAGAAGAGTCTTTCTCCTGGTGACTCTTCCAACCATCCAGACTTGTTCAGCTTTTTCCTCCTTGTTCTGTCATCAAGTTTAACAGGAAACAAGCTGACTGAGGCATGGAGAGCCTCTAATGAAGCTCTGGGGTTAGACCTCATTTATCTGAACTATCAGGGAGGATTTGGTGTTATTTTAAATATTTTATATAGTTTTAAATTAAATTATTAACTTGTCAGATGTAAGAAGTGTTATATCGACATGATGCCTGGAACCACATTGTTTCTTTGAGTCATATTTTGTTCCTTGAAGGTGAAACCTTTAAACTGAAGGAGGTGTTCTTCCTTTTCTCCATGATTGTATCTGAAGAGGATCTTGTTTCCTTCTCTCTGTTGTTTCCTGCTGATGTTTTAAATCAGTTTAAAGGTTTTCTGGACTCTATCAGACTCATTGATCTGTTATTTTGTATTAAAGCTGTTTGAACTGATGTATTTTGTTACTGAGCATAAAGCTCTTTATCTGATTCGCCCTCCGCGATGCCTGTTTCAGACTCTGCTGCTCCGCCACCAGGTCGGCTACCAGAGGTCCCTCGTCCTGGTCATCTATTATCGTTCCATGTCTTCCTTTGTTTGCCCTGTTGGGGGTAGATTTGTGTTTTGTTTCTTTTGGGGTTTTTTTAGACTCTTGCCCACCGTCCAGTACCTCCCTCCGCCCACCCTGGGTGGGTCGTTTTTTGTTGGACTTGGAGATTTTTTTTTTGTGGTCTGTTTCCTTTTGGCCGTCTGGAAGCCGGCCTTAGGGGGGGGGGGGTTGATGTCATGGTGCAGCTGTGTCTGCTGCACCATGCACATATTCAGGACAATTTTCACCCTCCATACACCCCAGTCTCCTCTCCACCTCAGTAATCATCTACACCTGTCGGCAACTAATCAAGCCAGAACTCACCACACCTGTTATCCTCCCTATTTAAGTTCCCTGCATTCTGTCCTTCCTTGTTGGGTCATTCTGTTGGTTTCTGTTTACTCCTGTTGATTCTGCTCATTGCTGCTCACCTCATCTTGTTCTCATCCAGCCCATGTTCCCTTCATCTCCGCCTGCCTGCTGTGGTTCTGGTCCTGCTCCCTCTCTCTTCGGTCCTGCAAGTATTCACCCAGTTGTGCCGTTAATCCTGCTGTGGTTCTGGTTCCTAGTCTTCATTCTGCTGTGCTGTTGGTTTTGCTACCTCCTTGCTCCGGCTCCGTCCTGCTTGCCAGCTCCAGCCATTTACAGCTCCAGCCCGGTCTGAACTCTGGTCATCATCCTCCACAATTCATCATCTTCAATAAACTCTCTTTAAAACTATACTCTGTGTGTGGTTACGCTCATCTAAAAACATGACACTGACATGTCAGGACCGTTATTCTCTGTTGAAAGGTTTGTAAACAGAACAGAAAAAAACCTCTGGTATGAGCATTTAAACCTACATTAATTAAATTATACGTAAACAAACAAGAGACGTAAAATATTTTTCAAATAAGAAAGGACTTCATTATATCAGATAAGTTTACCGCGATGTGTGGTTCTAAAAGGGAACATCTATGTTCTCTGCTGCTGATGTTCAGGATCAGTGTCTCTACATTGGGCTCGTTCTTCGTATGTTGCTTAAAACATCCAAGATCAAATGACACATCCAAGATGATCTCATCCGGCTAATTATGATCCGGCTAACTAGGTTCTTCGAACACACCTGTTGTTTATGATTAGTATGGCTGGATTGAGTTATCTGAGATAACTGCGTGTTCATGGGTCGCTTTAAAAGGGGAAATGTATCAATAGTAGAAACAATGATCAGCAACGCTGCTATTGGCTGTTCAGCATGGCCAAAGAACGCCCAGTTTTTCTTTCAAGCAGAACCAGAGCTTTTAATGGAAGGTTATGCCGAATTTGAGTCATTAATTAAAATGACAGGGAACACCTCAGAGTCTGCTAAAACCAGGAGAGAGGGCTGCAAAAAGCAGCAGACAAATTAAATGCATAAATACTGTCCATGTTAGATGTTTCTATCACTTTATACAGTATGAATTTTTGCATTTTAATAATTTCATATTTATTTTGTTCTTTTATGTCAGAGCCTCCACGGGACCCACTAGAACATGGGGAAAAAAGTGAAGTACAAGAATATTCTACAAAATGGTAGCCTTTAATTATCATACTTTATTTTAAAAAGCCACTTTTTCTTAAAAGACACTGATAAATGTGTTTGTCTGTTTAGAACAGCCACCAAGAAAAATCTCTCTACAATTACACTGTCGCGCTGCGCTAAAGGATCCTGTCTATTGCGCAATAAGCTCTGAAATTATTCTTCCACCTCCCGCAACAGGTTGCTGTCATAAAAACGGACATGGCTACGACAGACTTGCCTATCTCCTCCGCTTATAAAGCTGCTATCTAATCCTGTTTACATGAAATAAGCCTGGTCGCCAGCAGGCTTAAGCTTGCGCACATGTTGCTATGACAGCAAGTCCAGGATGACTGTCGAAGAACCAAACGATCCAAGATCATGCCAAATCATCAACAATCAAATCCAGCCAACCGAGTTAGCGACGTACGAAGAACAGGGCCCTTATCAGGCAGCCTGGAGAGAAAAAGCTTGAACACAAATATGTTTATTGAAGCACTGATGAGAAGAAAAGCTGGACTAACTACAGCAGAACCAGGAGACGTGGTGATCAGTGGATCAAGATGGAGATGATCTGAAGTTTGATCAGTTCTGACTCATTGTGTTTAATTTCTTTGACCTTGCAATAATCAATAATAATAACCACCATTATTGTCATTGCAATGTACAGTGTAATGAAATCTGTTTTTAATCTGCATTTAATCCATCACTTAGGGGAGCTGTGGGCTGACATTGTGTAGCTTCTGGGGTCCAGGGCATTCCTCAGGGACCCAGAGTGGCAGTCTGTGGGAGTTAAACCCTGAACCCACAAGGCCATGCTCCACCCACTAGGCCCCCCACTCCCCTATCTGGTTCAGATTAAAGTTCAGAGGTGATTCACTCTAAAATCTGCTTTATTGGCTGCAAATGTGTTTAGAAATGTGTAAAAATCTACAAAATACACCTATAGATGTGAGAGATAATAGGGGTATACCTCCTGTCACTTTTTAATCCGATTTTGATGGATTAAAAGTGGGCGGGGCGATTAAAAAGGGGCGGGGCTTATTTTTTAATTGACTTTTTAGGTGACCCCTCTCACATGATCGTCACGTGGCCCTGCTCGTGACCCTCATGTGACACCCTATCATTGACCCCTACCGTGACCTCCATATGACCCCACCACGTGACCCCCTCATGTGACACCCTATCATTAATCATTATTAAATTAATTATTCTTTTATTAATTGTATTATTATTATTTTCATTTATATTCATATCATTAATAATATTATTACTACTATCATTGATATTATAGTAATTATTTAATTCTGTTACGCATACCCGACCTTATTTAGTAGTATTATTGTAATCATTTAAAGTTATTTATAATTATTTAACTCCGGTATACATACCCAATCTTTTTATTAGTATTATTATGATTATTTTGAATTATTTAATTCCGTTACGCGCACCCAATCTTTAAGGTGGGAGGAAATCAGTCTTTGTTTCAGCCGTAAAAGCACTCAGACTATAATAAAGATTAAAAATAAAAATATATAAATCGTTTAGACCCATAAGCTTCCCCATCCGGAATCTGTACATAAAAAGCTCAGGGTTCTCGCTCGGCTCAGAATCCTGCGATGCAACCCCTCAGCTCTCCCTGTAAACAGCAAGCGTTACTGATCGCTTACCAGTTGCAGCTTACAACATAATAAGTCCATACACTCTACAGGTCAGTTTGAGGGTCATAAGTTTACTCGGTCAGTAAGCAGTTAAAACAATACTCAACCTGTTCGAAGCGCCGCGCGGGAGGAGACACAAGGGGGGAGATCTCGCTTTCTCTCAATCATCTGACCCCTCAACACAAAAAACTGTCTCTTTCTTTACAACCCTCGCGCCGTCATGGTTAGTATTTATAAATAGCGGACACCCTGTCACAAAAAAAAATCGACAGGATGTTGTATTTCACGCCTTTACGCATCCTAAAAATCCTCATCACGCGGACAAACACAATGCCTGTATTATCAATAATGTATATATAAGGCCCTCTTCCCACCTAACTGAATGCATGCACGGTGACTCCTCCGAAAAATGTCAAAAGACATTTATGTGTGAAATGTTTGTCTCCCCTTTATTATAACTTTTTTGTTACCATCAAGGCTCAGTATAAAATTAAGCGTTGTAAAAATGATTGAACTTTTTGGTGCTTACTGCTGTTTCTTGTTCTTCATTCAATTTTGCACAAATATCCTATTTCTCAATAAACTATACATTAAAAGGGTGGCTCTTTTGGAAGTGGGTTTCTGTTATTACAAGTTAATCTCTGTCCCGCAGTATCAACCAAATAAACTTTATTTGTAAAGCACTTTTCAGTTCTGCCTCACATAGGTTAAAAAAATAACTAAACTGAGAGAAAAAGGTTATATGGATGAAAGTAATTTATGAGGAATGGCTGAAAAACGGTTGTGGAGTTTAATGAAGAAACTGCATTAAATATGAAAAAACTTAACACAAGCTATCATCATGGAAAAGCTAAATGTTTTAACAGGGTCTGCTGTAATGACACAATTTAAAAGACATAATACAAGATGTTGATTATGTCAAACTTCCATGAAGTTGAACTTATCTGCTGCAGATATCAGGGGCTTCTCATTTTACCTCACTGTTGATTAATATAGCACTTCACATACTAAAACACAGTTTTCTTCTTTAACAGAATTCTTTGTGAATTTTTACAACATTTTTTGAGTAAAACGTTTAACCCTGGCTGAACACAAGTTGGGTCTTATTATCGATATGTCCATAAATTCTAAAACAAGACGATGATAAAACTGGTGCAGTTTCAAAAGCTTTTACAGTTGGATTTGTCTTTGTCTTTGAAACTCAGTTTGTAAAGTTTAGTACACCTTGTTTTTCAAACCTAAAGTTTTAGTGCTCTGTTAAACTAAAAGGCACAAATTACTAAAATGCCCCATTTCTTAATTCTATAGCGTAGTCTTTGCTGTTCCAATATGTTATATGTGTGCATAACCTGCAGAAAGAATTATTCTCCTCTTTATAAATAAAACGTTCTGCTTTGGACGTCATGGATATTAGTGTTACTGCAGCATGCAGCAGCATGCAGCAGCACGCAGCTTTGAGTAAGCTTAGACAAGCTTTCTGCCCTTCCTTGGATCAACTCGCCGTTCATTCTGGTAATGCAAATCTTCAAATAATTGGAACGTGTTTAAGATATTTTTAGTTTGTAAATGTTTTGTTTGCTCTTTGACATGATATGTTTTTACTGCACATTATGCACAAATATTTCCAGACAAGTAAAATGTACAGAAAAAAATGACGACTCACTGTCCTCGACATATGTTATTTAATTTAAAATGTGACAAACCCTGGCTCAATGACCAAATGCTTTCAGGAGGAGGAAGGGGTGCAACACACAGCATACACACAGCGGCGTTGGCTTTTCGATCATTAAAATTTGTCTTCAAAACAACATTCAATTACATCTTTTCAACATTGGCTAGAACCGGATGATTGGTTGATCCACCATCAATCGTCGACCTTAACCAAAAGTTAATCTTTTTGACCCTAATTCCACATTGAATTAACATCTTTTGCTATCAGGGAAGATATAATTTACAGGAGACTGGTTTTGGTAAAACAAAACAAAAACATATTTACAAACACAATAACAAAACAAACACTTAAAGGATTTAAATCACATTAAATAAGACAAAATATAACCTAAAAACAAGAACAAGTTTCATGGCAAGATTTATATTTCTGAATATAAGCTTAAATTCTCCCAGAGGAATCAACATGGATATTTTCATATCCTATTGTAGAGTGCTCCACGTTGATAGTACAGAGTTCCTGTTTTTACTAATGGAGCACTGAAAGTGATAAAGTCCTGGGAACTAAGTCTTTTGCTGGACTAAATGACATATAACGGGATAAATAACACAGGATCAGACGGCTTTAAAGATGAAAATGTACCAATGCATGAGTTTATGGGTTGATGATGATGGCCGGTTGAAATTTAAAGGAATATAAAGTACAGTGAGGTGTGAGAGACGTTGGTATGAACCGTAATTCTCCATGATAGACAGCATCTAATGCAGAGAGGTGGCAGGTGCATTATAAGAAACATCACAGTAATCTAGGTCACTGAGACAGGATGCTAACTTGCACTAAAGTAAATTATATTATTTAGTTAATGAGCAATGAGAGCCTTAACAGCTTGGTATAATTTCTTTAGATTATTTACGCATTTCACAATAATCGTGTTTTACTTTCGTTAAGGTAGCAGCCAGCAGATTTTTTAATTGATGGAAATGTAACCCATCAACTTTAGAATCATTTCTTCTTTGTGACTTCCCGGAGCTGATTTCTCCTTTCCAGGAGACCTGCTAATTCAGTGTTGAACCAGGAAATGACTCAACCCTTAACTCTCAGCTGATGAAACAGCGCACATTTGTCAATACAATAGTTAAAAATATCAAACAAATAGTCCCAGGAAAAATGTATGTCATCAAACAGATAAATGAACTTCCAATTGTAATGAAATATACCATGAAGAAAAGCCTGTTCTCTAAAATGCTTCATAGTTCTTTTTTACACAAGAACAAGCTCAAAATGGACGATTTTAGTGTTTCAAACTGCACCATTTTGAATCTGTCTTTGGTAAAGAGGATGGATAGTATGAAGTTTATCAGGTGTCTAATTTCAATGGTTAAAAACAGGCTGCTTTGTTTACGAGCAACGTTTACGATTGTCACTCAACTTATTTATTTTATAGCATTAATTGTTTGCATTTGGAGGACCTAGTTGCAAGAGGACTATGTGCTGAAATTCTAAAGGATTGTTCATTTGAAACTGAGATTAGAATTGAGTCAAATAATGAAAAGAATATCTGGTATAGTGAGATTTTACAACAGTGACAAAAAAACAACAACAATTTTACGCATCTTTTTTTTTATATATAGCTTTTACTTTGTGTGAAATTTTACATATAATATAATCAATACATTATATAATCTGTAATTAAATTACTCAAAGAGCTTTTTAAACTACACTTAAATCATTTATATATACTCTCATCATTTAGTGTAGAGTATTTAATTTTTTTGTTTATCTGTGTGAGCTTTAATTGATGTTTGATTAAGTTAGGTGTGTTAGAAAACCAGAGAGCAAAAGTTCTGACATCAAGTCAGAACCTGACGGTGCACTGGAGAGTTTTCACACCCCATCCACACGTTGGTTACCGGTCAGACCTTTTTATCTATCGCTATCACTCAAACACAACGTCTTGTTGTTCCCTATTTGGCAATAAGGCAGTTTTTGCTTGGAAAAAGACAAGAAAATGTACACATTTTAAATCCCATGATAAATTTACTGAGAGCGGAATAATGGTAGAATTCAAAGTAATAATTATACAGAAAAAGATGTGTTCACAAGAAATCTAATGACAGTGGATAACATATTAGGTAATGAGGAAAAAGGGGAAAATATGCTTGTAAGATTATCAATAATACCCGGACATTCAAGACGGTCTTAACTATGAAATTAAAAGCTCACATATATGTGAGAGGATTATTTTCTGTTTCTGCTTTTCTGTTTTGGCTATATATTTTTTTTTTTTTTTAAAATGAAACAAATGTATACGATCTGACAAATGAGCTGAATGTATCCAGAAGCTTTTTAAATTATTGTATTTATTAAGGGGTATAAAGCTGTCCAAACCAACCTATTATGAAAAAGTAATTGAATGAATAGATGTTATTATTCACATTTTTTGTAAGCTGAGGCTAATTTTATTACTCACACCAAGGTCTATTTAATGTCAGACCTGTAGCCCAAAGAATTCAGTTAAATAGATTCAGGCTAGAATATCTCAGAAGGCTACATATTTTGCCTGGATCTACATAAATTCAAAAGCAGAATTTGACATTTATCATCAGCATCTATCTGTCTGATGAGGGTATCGTGCCATTTTATCCTTTCTCTTCAGACAACCAGTAACCAGGACAATATTATTTCCAAGAGTACACAAACAGCTCATCCAGGAGGCCGCAAAAGAACACAGAACATCTTAGGCACTGCACCTGACTTGTTTCAGTTAAGTTCATTAAAACTAGATTTATTGTAAATTTTTTGGAAGGTGTGCACCCTGGTAGGTTTCACGTAAAACTAACAATTCAGAAAAAGAACTATATACTCAATCAAATCTTGTGGTGGACTGAGGCCAACTTGCCATGGGAGATCCTACCAGGAGTAGGAATCTCTGGAAAACATAGTTCTCAGAATCATAGCAGATTCAAGAGAGGGGTGATACATGGTGGATATTTGACATACTGACTAATTATTAAATTCATAATAAAAACTATATTTTGCTTCTTTTATTCTGCAAGTTTGCCCTTACTGCAGAGCCTTAAATTCATTTCTGCGTTGTAAGTTGTACCTCTGTGTCGGAATCTTTCCATTTTACATTTGACTTTGCAGTTGTGGCACTTGAATTTCTCTGTGAGGCAGAATAAAGCCTATTTCAATTCTATTCTATCCTATTTTTCTTGTATTTCATGTTTCAATCCTCGTAAAAAGTATTTATAATTTGTCATGTTATTAATTGAAGTGATATGAAGACGGTTTTGAAATATTCTACTATCCAATACATTGCTTTTTCATGATTGTCATGATTGGCAAAACTGCCAAAAGTAACATTTGAAATACCAGATTAGTATTATTCATCATTTACTAAAGCGTAGATAGAAATCATTACTTTGCACAGAGTAATGGAATTGAGGCTTTAATTAGTAACGCAGTTCGAAAACAGTCGATTTTAACCAGCATTAGCATAAAGCGAGTGCAGCAGTTACTACAATTTCAAAGATTTGTCTCAGAAACATTGCTTACAGTAATCAATTACACAGGAAAAAAAAATGTTAAAGAAATGTAGGTGTTGGTATTTCTGGCTCTGCAACAATCTGGTTTTCTTCCTACCTATCACATAGATCTTTCATTATGAAACAAAACAAAAACAATGAGTCCTTCTCCATGAAAGCTTTATTAACCTAAGGGGTTCTCCAAGCATGAATACTTGGGCCATTACCATTTTATTTTCTTTAATCATACATGCCGTTTAAACCTCACCAATTTCCTGATAAAACTTAATTGATCGACTTCCTCACTAAAACCAAAGCAACTGCCTGGCTATTATCTTCTAACAAAACAGAAATGAACATTATAGCTCCATCACATATTTTGTTTTCCTTTATTTGTTAAAACAAATAAAAATAAATGAAATAAGTATATCCATAAGCAGACAAAAGAAGATGCACCAAATATTCACTTGTACATATGTCACTGATTTGTTTCCACTTGTTAATCAAGTAAATCTATAGTTGTAAACGGGGGAACCTCACCCTAGACCCACATGTGAAATTCATCTTACACTTTTGCATCTTACTCTTAGGGGACATTGGAAATATGCTGACAGCTTTACTTGAAAAAACATGCACATGCACATATATTTCTCGATTAGACAATTGTAATGCCTGTAAACCAGACTAGACAAATCCTCGCTAAGACGTTTAAAATTTATACAGAATGCTGTGGACTCATTATTAATAGGTTCAAACAAGCTTGATAATATAACTATGTCTTTTTAATTCATTAAACTGGTTTCCTATCAAGTTCAGAATTGAGTTTAAAGTATTTGGTCCTCACATACATGGAGGGGAATTGTTAAATTGTAATGACTGATGCCGGTAAACCCGATATTCAGCGAGAAACAGAGTTACATTCTCTGTTTATAAATACTTTTTACGAGGATTGAAACATGAAATACAAGAAAAATAGGATAGAATAGAATTGAAATAGGCTTTATTCTGCCTCACAGAGAAATTCAAGTGCCACAACTGCAAAGTCAAATGTAAAATGGAAAGATTCCGACACAGAGGTACAACTTACAACGCAGAAATGAATTTAAGGCTCTGCAGTAAGGGCAAACTTGCAGAATAAAAGAAGCAAAATATAGTTTTTATTATGAATTTAATAATTAGTCAGTATGTCAAATATCCACCATGTATTACCCCTCTCTTGAATCTGCTATGATTCTGAGAACTATGTTTTCCAGAGATTCCTACTCCTGGTAGGATCTCCCATGGCGAGTTGGCCTCAGTCCACCACCAGATTTGATTGAGTATATAGTTCTTTTTCTGAATTGTTAGTTTTACGTGAAACCTACCAGGGTGCACACCTTCCAAAAAATAACAATAAATCTACTTTTACTGAACTTAACTGAAACAAGTCAGGTGCAGTGCCTAAGATGTTCTGTGTTCTTTTGCGGCCTCCTGGATGAGCTGTTTGTGTACTCTTGGAAATAATATTGTCCTGGTTACTGGTTGTCTGAAGAGAAAGGATAAAATGGCACGATACCCTCATCAGACAGATAGATGCTGATGATAAATGTCAAATTCTGCTTTTGAATTTATGTAGATCCAGGCATAATATGTTGCCTTCTGAGATATTTTAGGCTGAATCTATTTAACTGAATTCTTTGGGCTACAGGTCTGACATTAAATAGACCTTGGCGTGAGTATTAAAATTAGCCTCAGCTTACAAAAAATTTGAATAACAACATCTATTCATTCAATTACTGTTTCATAATAGGCTGGTTTCGACAGCTTTATACCCCTTAATAAATAAAATAATTTAAAAAGCTTTTGGATACATTCAGCTCATTTGTCAGATCTTATACATTTGTTTCATTTTTTGAAAAATAAAAAATATAGCCAAAACAGAAAAGCAGAAACAGAAAATAATCCTCTCACATAAATGTGAGCTTTTAATTTCATAGTTAAGACCGTCTTGAATGTCCGGGTATTATTGATAATCTTACAAGCATATTTTCCCCTTTTTCCTCATTACCTAATATGTTATCCACTGTCATTAGATTTCTTGTGAACACATCTTTTTCTGTATAATTATTACTTTGAATTCTACCATTATTCCGCTCTCAGTAAATTTATCATGGGATTTAAAATGTGTACATTTTCTTGTCTTTTTCCAAGCAAAAACTGCCTTTGTGCCAAATAGGGAACAACAAGACGTTGTGTTTGAGTGATAGCGATAGATAAAAAGGTCTGACCAGTAACCAACGTGTGGATGGGGTGTGAAAACTTTCCAGTGCACCGTCAGGTTCTGACTTGATGTCAGAACTTTTGCTCTCTGGTTTTTCTAACACACCTAACTTAATCAAACATCAATTAAAGCTCACACAGATAAACAAAAAAAATGAAATACTGTACATTAAATGATGAGAGTATATATAAATGATTTAAGTGTAGTTTAAAAAGCTCTTTGAGTAATTTAATTGCAGATTTTATAATGCATTGATTATATTATATGTAAAATTTCACACAAAGTAAAAGCTGTATATAAAAAAAAGATGCGTAAAATTGTTGTTGTTTTTTTTGTCACTGTTGTAAAATCTCACTATACCAGATATTCTTTTCATTATTTGACTCAATTCTGATCTCAGTTTGAAATGAACAATCCTTTAGAATTTCAGCACATAGTCTTCTTGCAACTAGGTCCTCCAAACGCAAACAATTAATGCTATAAAATAAATAAGTTGAGTGACAATCGTAAACGTTGCTAGTAAACAAAGCAGCGTGTTTTTAACCATTTAAATTAGACACCTGATAAACTTCATACTATCCATCCTCTTTACCAAAGACAAATTCAAAAACTAGCAATAAACTATTTTTCTACAAGATTACCCCAAAGGAGTAATAGCTGTTGTTTTTTCTTTTTTTTTTTTTTTAGCATATATGCCATAAAGTGACAGACACACACACACACACACACACCCTATTTGACACCTTAGGGCATCAAATATAGTTACTATTAGGGGTGTGCATTGGCACTGCCCTCACGATTCGATTCGATTAGATTACGATTCACCAGGTAACGATTCGATTCAATTCGATTCTACGATGCATTGCGATGCATCAAAATTCTACTGCACACAAATTTTTCAAATTTTTCATCAGTATGAAGGATGTTTTCTTCATTAATTTCCCGAAATTCAAGACTGCCAAGGAGAAATGTGTGCGCTGGGTACACCGGTGTGGTCGGCCTACACAACAGTTCAACCCGGAAAAGGTTACCAAATGCACGTTCATGTGTAGCAAGCATTTTGTTGGAGGAAAGGGCACAACCGAAGAACATCCTGACGCTCTGGCCTATTGACCACCGCCGCGGTGCTGGCCAACCGGCGGGGTTCGCGCACCGCTGCGGTGCCCGCCACCGCAGATAATGATAATGCATTTGGCCACTGGACCGGACTAAATTGTTCGGCGGGCCGGAAAATTTATACAGATTCCTGGAAGGTGATTACAAACAGAAATAAAACAGCCGATGACGCCATGAACGCCGAGCAGGAGAAAAACATCGACTTACCGTTCTATCAATTCGGCCCGTTTTCCAGTCTTTCTAAGCCCTCGACACTCAAGCCATCGTTTGAGCTGAACGTTGGTATGTTGTTCCACAGTTCTACCAGTAAACTGGGCGCCTGGACATCCTCTTGTGATAGTTTAACAGCTGAAAAGTCGGTCATATAGTTGTATCTGTTGCATGTGTAATGGCTGGTTGCTACGTGAGCTCTCACACTGTTTGCCCTACCTTAGCGGCAAGGGGCGTTGCTCATGAGATGGTGACGTCACGTGCTGAATGC
Source organism: Fundulus heteroclitus (assembly GCF_011125445.2). Lineage (NCBI taxonomy): Eukaryota > Metazoa > Chordata > Actinopteri > Cyprinodontiformes > Fundulidae > Fundulus > Fundulus heteroclitus. The sequence goes on from NC_046374.1 coordinate 32,728,565, forward strand.
TGAATCGTGCATGCCCCGCATTGCAATGCATTGCTGAATCGATTATTGTTGACACCCCTAGTTACTATCCACACTCGAATTGTATGCTGGGTTCTTACTGCTAATTTTGGACTGTTCTTTTTCAGAGTGGACAGATAATACAACTTTAGAAAGTTTAAAAAAACACCCAGGTTTTCAAGTTTAAAATTGATATTTTTCCATAAATTTACATATAATACAATTTTACTAACACTATCAATCTGGCATAAGCAGAGATACAAAAGCATCACAGAAACACTGTTCCACAAAATGGTCTCTACGTTAAAGACGGTAATGGCGTCACAGCTAAACAGAATGCCAGGGTAGATGTACAGAGAGAACATAAAGTTGAAATAACAACAAATAACGTAAAAATAAAAAGGACCCAAAAGGGTGTAAGTGTTGATTTAGCTAAATAGGAGTAGAAGAGTTAATTAGTCAATCTAGACCGTTTACATATTTTTTAAATAGTTTCTACGGTTTGGTTTCACCTATACAGGGAGAACATATCCTGGTATTTTTCCAGTCAGAAGTTTACATACACTGATCGTGGAGACGAATTTTGGAAGAAAAAAAATTAAAACTAGCAATTTGGTGAAAAGCGGGGGGTTTTGCCGCTCTAGACAGGGTCAAAACTTATACAGGCTAAACCTTTCCGCATGTTCACCTAAATGTTTTAACCAATGGTGCTGGGTCTAGATGTGTTTGGAAACTAAATGAAAACTAAGAGAAACTTCCATCCACCACAAAACTCCCCCCTTAGTTCAGGGTTCACCCCATGTAGCTTTAGAGGATTTGCAGCACTGGTTTGAATGTTGGAGAGTCTGTTGTTCTGCAGTTGCCGTTGATTTCCAAGCAAAATCCAACAATTTTGTTTTTGTCAGCAGTTTTGTCGAGTAAAAGAGAAAGTTTAGGCAATTTCTGCCATTATTCAACAAGAAAAAAGCCACTTCCAAACCGACTGATTTAATCTAAGTCGAGATCGGTTTGTTAGTACAAACAGACTGCGTGGTTTGTGTGACAGGCCAACAATGGGACAGTTCCATGACAGTCCCATTGTTGGCCTTACGGATTACCCACCAGCAGGTATTGCTGACAGCAACCTCTGCATTTTTACTGTGCTGCAGGCCGGCCTGTACCCTGCATGGTTTTCTGTTGCTGCTTGCAGCCGCCTGATGATCAGCAGCCTTTATATCCACCAAATAATGGATCAATGTTTATAACCGTAAAGCCAAAAGCTACTGACTGGATACTTCTGCCATCACAATTAGAAATCATGTTCTTCTTACTTTGGTTACCTAACTTTTACTTGTCTGGTACAACACTATACTGTTCTGCTGTTTTTAATGGTGAAAAAGCAATATTTTGGTAAAAATCCCCCCGGGCACACTTAACCGCACACACCCCTCAATCCACCAAGACACCTACTGCAAAGATTAGCCCAAGTTCTGGGGAAACCCTGTGTTCTTTAAAATGAACTATGGGGGTACAGGCGAAATCATAGCATCTGGTTTTTAGTTTAAAGATGGAGATGACAAAGCAGAGCTCTTTCACTGCAGCATGAGCAGGTTCCAGTGAAAACCTGCAGAGTCTTATCGGAGCGATATATTTGAAAGTCTTTATCATCATGGTCAATCATGGTCTGGCTAATTGGGTTCTTCGAGCACACCTGTTGTTTATGATTAGTATGGCTGGATTAAGTTATCTGAGACAACTGCGCGTTCATGCGTTTGTTTAAAAGGGGAAATGTATCGATAGTAGAAACATTGATCAGCAGCGCTGCTATTGGCTGTTCAGCATGGCCAAAGAACGCCCACAGTTTTTCTCCCAAGCAGAACAAGAGCTTATAATGGAAGGTTATGCCGAATTTGAGTCATTAATTAAAACACCTCAAAATCTGTTAAAGCCAGGAGAGAGGGCTGGCAAAAAGCAGCAGACAAATTATTGCGTAAATACTGTCCATGGTAGATGTTTCTATCACGTTCTACAGCATGAATTTTTGCATTTTAATAATTTGATATTTACTTTGTTCTTTTATATCACAGCCTCCACGGGACCCACTAGAACATGGGGACAAGTAAAAGTGAAATACAAGAATATTCTACAAAATGGTAGCCTTTAATTATTATACTTTATTTTAAAAAGGCACTTGTTATGTCAAGAGATCCAAATTTCAGTGTCATTCCTTAGACATGGGAAGTAAAGGACGCGTGCAAACTGGGAATTTTAACAAAAAAAAATCTTTATCCATAAAAAATTAAAATCTTCCTTTTCCAAGTCATCCACAGTTTACACGGTAAAACTGTATTGCTCCGTGTCTAGATAATCCGTCCATAGTTTTTTCTAATACAATATACGGCTCGACAGGAAGCAAGCCTTTCAAAGTAAACTAAACTTCACAATAAAATGGCCTGAACAAATCTTCTTACTGAATATGATAAAAATAAAAAGCCAACCATCATAGAAATAACTTAAATATTTTAGATTTATGGCTCCAACACCACTTTTTCCTCTTTAAAAGCCACTGTTAAATGATGTGTTTGTCTGTTTATAACAGCCACCAAGAAAAATCTCTCTACAATTAAACTGTCACGCTGCGCTAAAGGATCCTGTCTATTGCGCAATACGCGATTAATTCGAAAAACTCTGCAAATTATTCTTGGACCTTCCGCAACAGGTTGCTGTCGTAAAAATGGACATGGCTACGGCAGACTTCCCTATCTCCTCCGCTTATACAGCTGTGATCTAATCTTGTTCACATGAAATAAGCCTGCTCACGAGCAGGTTTAAGCTGGCGCACATGTTGCTATGACAACAAGTGCAGGATGCCAAATCGTCAACAATCAAATCCAGCTAACTGAGTTAGCGACGTACGAAGAACGGACCCCAAGTCTCCAGTGATCTGAGCCATCCTGTTTTTATCTGTTCCTGCCCTGCCTGCCTAACTGGACTGTTTGTTTTTCTGCCGTTTTTGTTGCAACAGGCTTTTTGGATTTTGTCTCGGTTTTTGATTTCTGTCATTAAAGATCCTTCTTTTTAAAGAAACCTCTGCTGGTCTGGTTGAATTCTGGGTCCGCTTCCATTGATCATGAAAAATATAGTTGTAAAGTTATAGTTTTAGTTCATGTTTCATCATTCTGTTGTTTTTGTAATTGTTATAGTTCATGCTACATTGTTTTGCTTGAAAAAATATGTTCATATGTTCGATTTAATTTTGCCAGCTAGGTTTGGTGAGTAATTACTGTTAAAATATACAGTCACATCGTCTGTTTAGGCCATCGAAAAAAATGATTTGTCATTGTTAGATTCTTGTGAAGCTTGGGCCAGGTACAACTTAGCATAGAAAAAAATGTTTATATATATATATATATATATATATATATATATATATATATATATATATATATACTCACCGGCCACTTTATTAGGTACACCTGTCTAACTGCTCGTTAACACTTAATTTCTAAGCGGCCAATCACATGGCGGCAACTCAGTGCATTTAGGCATGTAGACATGGTCAAGAGAATCTCCTGCAGTTCAAACCGAGCATCAGTATGGGGAAGAAAGGTGATTTGAGTGACTTTGAACGTGGCATGATTGTTGGTGCCAGAAGGGCTGGTCTGAGTATTTCAGAAACTGCTAATCTACTGGGATTTTCACGCACAACCATCTCTAGGGTTTACAGAGAATGGTCCGAAAAAGAAAAAACATCCAGTGAGCGGCAGTTCTGTGGGCGGAAATGCCTTGTTGATGCCAGAGGTCAGAGGAGAATGGCCAGACTGGTTCGAGCTGATAGAAGGGCAACAGTGACTTAAATAACCACCCGTTACAACCAAGGTGGGCAGAAGAGCATCTCTGAACGCACAGTACGTCGAACTTTGAGGCAGATGGGCTACAGCAGCAGAAGACCACATCGGGTGCCACTCCTTTCAGCTAAGAACAGGAAACTGAGGCTACAATTTGCACAAGCTCATCGAAATTGGACAATAGAAGATTGGAAAAACGTTGCCTGGTCTGATGAGTCTCGATTTCTGCTGCGACAGTCGGATGGTAGGGTCAGAATTTGGCGTCTACAACATGAAAGCATGGATCCATCCTGCCTTGTATCAACGGTTCAGGCTGGTGGTGTCATGGTGTGGGGAATATTTTCTTGGCACTCTTTGGGCCCCTTGGTACCAATTGAGCATCGTTGCAACGCCACAGCCTACCTGAGTATTGTTGCTGACCATGTCCATCCCTTTATGACCACAATGTACCCAACTTCTGATGGCTACTTTCAGCAGGATAATGCGCCATGTCATAAAGCTGGAATCATCTCAGACTGGTTTCTTGAACATGACAATGAGTTTGCTGTACTCAAATGGCCTCCACAGTCACCAGATCTCAATCCAATAGAGCATCTTTGGGATGTGGTGGAACGGGAGATTCGCATCATGGATGTGCAGCCGACAAATCTGCGGCAACTGTGTGATGCCATCATGTCAATATGGACCAAACTCCCTGAGGAATGCTTCCAGCACCTTGTTGAATCTATGCCACGAAGAATTGAGGCAGTTCTGAAGGCAAAAGGGGGTCCAACCCGTTACTAGCATGGGGTACCTAATAAAGTGGCCGGTGAGTGTATATATATATATATATATACAGTGTGCGATTTGCAAAAAAAACAGAGGGGGGGATAATTTCAAACGTTGTATTAATGAATCAAAGTTTTATTAATAATGGTTAGCTAGCAGGTGCTCTTTCAGGTAGCTAGCTAGATCCAGTAGGTTAGGTTTTTTAGACATTGAATTCCTTACACTGAATTTTAATCTGAAGAAAAAAAGAAGAAAAAAGAATGTATGTGGCAGGGAAGGGGCTGGCTCCTGGAGTATCTCTGTCCTGGCGATGAAGTGACGGCATACAGAGGCTTTATCATCAGAGATCTGCTTGAGAGGCCATTTAACCTTGTTCTAACAGCATTCACCCATAAAAGGAGGATGGTTTTCTCATGAGGGTGTAACTGTCACAAGGAGGACTGCAAATGTCCACATACATGTGGAAAGAGTTATTAGGAGGCTCAAAGTTTTCACAATAATCTCCCAGACTGTAACTATCAAGTTGGTAAATAAAATTGACAAAATCTTTAGAATCTGTGCAGCCCCTGTGAGCATGCAGGGCAATTTCTTTACATTAAATGTAAATAAATTTTTCTTTTAAAATGGTAAAACATTGTTAAGTTTAAACATTTCACTTATAGCACATTTGTAGGCCATCTAATTCTTTGTGGTGCAGGAAACATCCATCATTCTGCCTTTTGGGGATGGCGCTGCTCATCTGTTCAGGACAATCCAGTCAGACCACGGCAAACTGCACCTTTTAACAAAATTAAAGTCATTATTTATAGTACAGTCCTTGGTGTCATATTTATATAAAAGTATAACATTAACAAATATCAGGAAGGTAAGTAGAAATTATGGATAGTGTGTGTATATATATATATATATATATATATATATATATATATATATATATGTGATAACTATAAAGTATCCATATTTTTCTACTTACCTTCCTAATACACATCCAAATTGCCATTAAAGATTAGACTGTTAAGGATTAGAATGGTGTGCTTACCTTTACAGACGGGAAGAGGTGGTGTGCTGACAGAATAACCTGAATGACCTTAAGCAGCATAAATGAACCAGAGATCAGACTTTCACTTATCTTGAAAAGATGCACAATCTGTTGATTAGGAAAATAAAAACCGTTTACATACACCAAAATTAATTTCACAAATGCTTTAGATCCAATGTTTTCATTAGCTCTTCAACGCTGATATCCTAACATATAAACTGGAAATAAAGTTACAGCTTCATTCTAAAGCTAACTTACATTTTAACGTGGCAAGCTTGCATCAAGAGCTTTAAAGCCAAACATCAGATTGGTACAATTTCAAACTTCAAGTCAGTCTGAATGTTTTGATATCCAATCATAACATCAGTTCAACCCCGAACATTTAGCACTGCTATCTTTGTAACATTAACTGACCTGCAATCTAATCACAACGAGGCAACAGCTGATTTGACTCGGACCATTCATTAACCTACCGTCCATAAGATCCCTGCTGCATGACTGAAGGACTTCCCCTGGAGCCGCAGCACCAGAGCACTCCGGTAGCTCCGGGTGATGTAGTCAGGATCCAGCAGAGTGAACGTCGGACATGCTTTGGCTTGAATGGGCATCAGCCTCCATGAATACCAGTTTATCCATGTTGCTATTTATAAACTCTGTGCCAACTTTTCCACTGCGGAGGTTCGGCTCGGTACATTGGCAAGTGCCGACACCAAACGGTTAGAAAATTTCCTCGTTCGTTATATAAGTCCACTTCTTCATGTCTTCCTCTCAGTCATGAATAGTTTGAGGCTGTGGCACTGACCTGTCACTTCGATTGCTCTGCAAGTTTTGGAATTTTTGCGACAGTTAACCATTACAGTAAAGCTAATGTTATTTTATTTAGGAAAGCGCTGAAACGGAAGTTTCCCGGCTGCTCTGTCACGTGACCAAATGAGCCGATGTCATTGGTTAGAAGTCGCTCAACTCTATTAAGTGTTGATTGCTATGGCTTTAGTTCACCAAAAGTCAACACATTTGCAGTGAATTTTTTGCAGGTGAATTTTTTTGCAAGTGAATTTTTTGCAGGTGAATTTTTGCAGGTGAATTTTTTGCAGCTGAATTTTTGCAGTTGAATTTTTGCAGCTGAATATTTTGCAGCTGAATTTTTCACAGGTGAATGTTTTGCTGGCGAATTTTTGCCAGATTAAAATTCATTGTAAGGAATTCAATGTCTAAAAAAATTCATTGTTTGAAATTCGGTGTTAAAAAATTCAGTGTTTAAAATTCAGTGTTAAAAAAAAGGCAGATTCCAATGAGACTGTTTTTCTTCCATACCAACAGAGGGGGTGAGGGAGAGGAGAGGAGGAGACAACTTTATTTCAACTGTTTGAAAATAACATTCATGTTTTTTAATAATAGTAAAACAAAATGTATATGTATATTAAGATAATAGTGAAAGAAATGTGAAATTGCATGTTCCCCTTCTGTATGTATTTTTCCACGTGCATTTTCATTTAGGGGCAGAGATGATGTTAAACTGTGATGCTAAACTAATGCTGGTGCAATTTTACAAGGAAGCTGCTAATACACAGTATATATATATGTCAGTGTTGTATAGTAACAAAGTACAAATACTTCACTACTGTACTTAAGTATATTTTGGAGTACTTTATACTTTTCTTGAGTATAACATTTTTTGATAACTTTTACTTTTACTTCACTATATTTCTGAACTTAATTGCATACTTTTACTCCGATACATTTTTAATGTTTGGTTTAGTTACTCACCCTGCGACAGACTGGCGACCTGCCCAGGGTGAACCCCGCCTCTCGCATGGTGAACGCTGAAGATAGGCACCAGCAACCCCCGCGACCCCATGAGGGATTAAGCGGGTCAGAAAATGGATGGATGGATGGATGGATGGATGGGTTTAGTTACTCGTTATGAAAAAATACGAGAGAGAGAGAGAGAGAGAGAGAGAGAGAGAGAGACGCACGCACGCACGCAAGTGTTTGACCCCACCTACTGATTGAGTGCGACAAAGTCCAAGTACATCCCGCTGCAGCCTGCCCGCAAGCTGCAGCGAGATGCTTTTCAACATTTAAGTCAGGTTCATCTCCAGGACAGCGAACAATATATGTTCAGATTTTGTAACTTGGCTTTTTATTACTCTCTTTTTTCCTTCTCTTTTCGCTTTGCCACTCCACTTATGCTTATATGAAGCGCTCATGGTAGCTTAGTCGTTAAAAATGCTCCACTTAGTTTACAATCTGCAGGCGCGGATTCAGGCGGGGGCGCAGCGGGTGCGCGCACACCCCTTTTGGAGACCAAAAGTATTTTTTAAAGAGCCCGAAATTTTAAACATCCTTCATAGAATTAAGATTAATTGCCAGCACCTGTCATTTAGAACGCACTGTGACGCCGGCACGGCATAAATTGTCGTCGCAATCAACGATACCGGGGGCATTTAGTGCCCAAATATGGGCAGTAATGGCGGCCTGACGTCACATCCTGTGTTGTTTCTTAGCAGAGGCACTGTACTCATACAGCTGCGATAAACAACAATTATTTCGGATTTCCAGAGGACTTCACCATTGAAAATTTCTAGAGCTATTGTTAAAGCAACAATGCCCACGTGCATGGCAGTTTGATGTTGCAATACATCTGGTAAAAGTGGAAAAACATCACAAAAATAAGGAGACCGCTGCCGCAACAGACAGATTCAACTCACATCGTTCGTTTTTGGTCTCCTTGCCTCAAACTGGTATGGCTGGATTTAGTCAAAAATCAGGTTGCTGTCAAGAAAGTCTTCTATGTATTCCAAATCGCTCTCAGATGATGATGATGAATCCATGAAACTCCATCAATATCGCTAATTAATACATCACTCTCTGCTGCACCGGTCGTGGCCATCTTGGATAATAACGCGCAGTGATAAGCTTGTTCTTCTTCTACTACTACTTCTTCTTCTTCCCTTTTTTTAATAGTGGTTGGCAAACAACCTTTAGGTGCTTCCAAAAAAAAAAAGTAAAAACAAAGCAACTGGACTTGTTTTCCGTAGTGAAGACGTTTTGCTTCCTCTCCAGGAAGCTTTCTCAATTCAAAAAGATTTAGTTTACACTTTTTGAATTGAGAAAGCTTCCTGGAGAGGAAGCAAAACGTCTTCACTACGGAAAACAAGTCCAGTTGCTTTGTTTTTACTTTTTTTTTTTTGGAATGACCATGACCTGGATGACTGAGAATCTTCACCAGCAACTTTTAGGTGCATTACCGCCACCTTCCAGATTGGAGTATGGATCAACCTTAATCTTATATTCTCCCCACAGAAAAAAGGTATGATGATCGTTAGAAAATGTTGATAATGAGAAAACATGGGGTTCTCACAAGTTGTGTAAAGTTGTAAAGTAATGCAATTTCAGGAAAAGTTTTTCAAGTAACGGGAAAGTTATGAAAATTAAATTTTTGAAAAGTAATGAAAAAAGAGTGTAAAGTAAAAAAACATAGTGGACATTGACACGCATACAATAGTTATTGTGTAGTGTGTATTGTCTGATCTAACCGTTTTAGTGGCACATGCCTTTTATTGTTAAAACTAAGAATGGTCTCCTTTATGAAAACATACTAGACTTAAAACTATTGCCAAGCAACTTGCATATGATGAATGATGAGAGTGAGAAAGAGATCTTTACATCATATAAAGATGATCTACCATCAGGATCAACATTCAGGCAGGAAGTGAAGTTGTGGCACACAAAGTGGTCATCATCAGTGGAAAAACCCAGCTCTCCCCCTGAAATTCTAAGGATAACAAATATGAAGTGCTACCCAAACATTTCTATGATTCTTCACCTTCTGTCTACGAGTGCTTCTGTGGAACGTGCTAACTCTGGCCTTAAAGCAGTGAAAACTTTGCTGAGGTCAACAATGGGACAGGAAAGGTTTGTGGCTTTGCTACTTATGTATGTCCACAAGGACATTCATTTAGACATCAACAAAATCATTGACATATTTGCCCAGAAGCATCCTGGAGGGTTGATATTCATAAACCCATTATCATCATCATCATCATAAAGTTGAAAGTGTTGTAGAAGAGAACAATATTCTTTGTCAAGTCTTACAGTTCTATTATAGGCTTATGGCTTATGGCTTAACTTCACCGTACATGTTCATTGGTTTAACTTACTTTAAAGTTGTTTTTTCTCAACATGGTTTATCTTGTTAAAATATGTTAAAAAATCATTTATCACTTGAACTATACCAAACTGTTCTTAAGTCCTTGGGTCTTTCTAAGTATTTTTTTTTTTAATATAGTTTATATGGTTAAAATATATTGTTAAAATACATGTATATTTTTAAAACTGTTGTCACTTGAACTATACCAAACTGTTCTTAAGTCCTTGGGTCTTTCTAAGTATTTTTTTTTTTTAATATAGTTTATATGGTTAAAATATATTGTTAAAATACATGTATATTTTTAAAACTGTTGTCACTTGAACTATACCAAACTGTTCTTAAGTCCTTGGGTCTTTTTATTTAATTTTCTGTATAAATATCATTTCTGGAAATAAAGAAAATCTTTGTTTGATTAATTGTTGATAAGGATAATTTTTTCTTCAAACTACTTTTTAACCTTGTGCATATTGTAAAAAGCACGAGATTTTGAGTTAAAAACCCATTTTCTATTACAATAAGGTAATCATGCTAATTTCACTTATGTTCATCCATTAAAATTATTATCAATTAAAAAAACTCTTAGATGAATAATTAGGGTAGTGTGAAAGAGTAAAGATGACATTCTTTGGTCATTTAGCCTCATATTTTCTCGACCCCTTGACCCTTGACACCATGACCCTAAGGTGCGCACCCCCCTTTGAAAAATCCTGGATCTGCCCCTGATCTGTTGCCAAGTGACCGAAGATGCCGTTTGTGAAAAAGTTGGCGATAAGGAGTTTTACCCAAAATGCACTTGGAGAAATTATCGGCGATCCACTTGAAAATTTGCACCATAAAGTTAAATATAAGAGTGAAAATAAAGGTCATGCTGAAAAACATTTTATGCAATATTTTACACCTATTACTTAACTAAAATCAGGCAGTCTTTTACAGTTTGTAAAAACCATGACTGAGTCCTTACTGTGCAGCAGCTATAAACAATTCTCCATTTCTGAGACCTGGGTTAGCAATTTGGTGAATATTTCAAGATTGGATTTTAAAGATTTTTATGATACCATCCGTGGAGAAAGGAGGACACTGAAGATTATCACCTATTTAAGATATTAGTAACCAACAAAAAACAAAGTTGTGCAAAGAGGCTGAAACAGTGATGTGTTCTTGTTTCTTTGATCCTGTTATTAATCACTCTGCTGTATTTAGAATAGTTGTAGACGTGACAGAGTGACGTGATTCTGGTTAAGAGTTACAATAATGCAGCCAGGAGGTTCTAACAGCATTAATCACTGATTCCAAGCTATGCCTAGAAAGAAGAGGTTTATCCCTAGAGAGACGTCTATGATGAAAATAAGGATTTTACCACTAAGTTAATGTGGATTTTAATTAAAGCTAAAGGCAGCATCCATAATAACCCATAAAATGCTGACATCAGGCTTCTAATGAGGTCAGGGTGGAGAGATCAGCTCTGGTGGAAGATCACTTCTAGTTTACAGTCGTTAAGATTCAGAAAGTTAAGAATCATCCATGGTTTGATGTCACAAAGTCACCCAGGGAGGTTAGGGAGGATTAAGGACCGGCTGGTGGTCGAAATGTTTTTTTTTTTCTCTGCTTCTTCTTTTAGAATAAGTTAACAGCTGCAGGTGGTACAACATCAGATTCAGTTAATCTGATATTTAGCATTAAGCAGAGATACAAACTTCCTCTGCTGATATGAAGAAAGCAAGAAAGGAAATGAAGCTGAAGCGCAAGTTCAATTGAAGAAACTCATCGCCTGCCTCCATTCAATCAGAGTCCGATCCGCCTCTGATGTGAGCCAATCAGCTACGAACCGCACCTCCATGAAGCCAATCAGCATCCCGCGCTCATCTTAAAAGCAACTTCAAATCCACGTCTTAGCCTGCTAACCAGCAAGCGCAAATGGATTGCATGTCGGATTTCGAATCAGATGTCCGATTCAACCCACCCCCAACCCCTTCTCCACCATCGTAGCTGAGTTCATCTAGCTTCCAAGACGTTCCTCCATCCTCAACCCATCAGAGTGTTTTCTCCCTTCAGTCTTCAGCACTCCCTATCATCTCGTTATTGGTCCGGCAGAAGACCACCATGTTGGGCCCGGTTCTGCCAGAGGTTCCTTCCCAAAGGGGAGTTTTTCCTCTCCACAGTCGCTTCAAGCTTGCTCATCATGGACAGTTCATGCAAACCTGTGTTAATCAAGTTGGACATCTATCTTAAACAGATCACCATATGGACTGAACAAACTTCTTCTATCTCCATTCCACCACCAGTTTCAGACCTGGGGGGAACATCCCTGTTCTCATACATCTACTTATGCATAATAAAGTATAATTCAGCATTAATGTTCCTGCCGAGGTCTGAGCGCCAAAGACTTAAATTATTGTGTCAATAAAATCCTTCTAATTGCCCTTTCTTTCTCTGTGAGTTTTTCAGATTGAACTGGAGTTAAAGTAGAAAGGGTCTAAAACATCAACTGATTACCAGGACATAAAACATGTTATTATGCATTTAAAGTCATGATTTGTTGTATTGATAGTTCTCAAAAATTTAAATATTTTTGAATTCTTTAAAACAGAAGTTCAAGATTTTTCTCAAAATGTCCTTCAAGAGTTCAGATGATGTTTCTCAAACACATTGAATGTTTATGTTATACTTGAACCCCCTTCTTCTTCTTCTTACGCATAGATCTAAAAACCAAGGCAATAATCCATGAAACCACCAAAGCTGCAGCTGCTGCGATCCAGATGATCTCTTTCATTCTCTCTGGTTCTGGAGTCAAAGTTGGTCTCTGAGGTTGAAGCTGATCAGCAGCTGCTGGAAAAATGAAATTATTTATGTTCAAAACTTAGATTAGAGGTTTTAACTTTATGATAATGATATTTTTCAGCTATACATTTCTCAGCAGTTTAACTGAACCAGAAAAGATTTATATTATTTCTTCTCACCAGAGACGTTGAGTCGACACCTTCCAGAGGCTATACGATCATCAGCTTTCACCTGACACACATACTGTCCAGAGTCTTCAGTCCTCAGTCTGGACACATGGAGTCTGATTCGTCCTTCTCTGAGGACGTCTTTGTCACTCTGGACTCGTCCTGAAAACTGTTCATCCTGAGACTCTGACACCTCAACACCATCATGGACCTGATAAAGGATTAATTCTTTCCTAGGAGTTAACACGCTGCAGAGGATGAACAGATTTCTCCAGGGTCGATCAGGTGTGGTGGTGAAGGTCCACTCCAGAGTGATGCTGTGGTTCTCCTCTGCCTGATAGGAGCTCTGTGTCACATTCACTACAAATGTTGCTGCTGAGGAGACAGAGAGGGAAAGAGAGGAGCAGACACACTGAGAACTGGAACATGGGAGTCTTTAAACTACATCTCTAGAGCTTTCTGTCCCATGATGCTCTCTGTGCTGTCAGAGCTCTGCTTGATGCTCTTCAAGTCAAACTGCTTGATCAGATGCAGCTGGAGGATTGAAGTGTTCCCTTCACTGACAGACTTTTCACTGATTATTGATGGATTTAGACTGAACAAAGAGAAGATGGAAACTGACCACAGAGACATGAGTTGAGGATGATGAGCAGCAGGATCCTGCAGATCATCTTCTCCCTGTGAGAGGAGACAGAGGAGGAGAGTCAGCAACACATCAGCTCCAGCATCACTCCCTCATAACCAAATATTTCTATGTGGAACGCTCCCTTGTTGCTGTAAACTGGAACATATAATGTCGTGTCGTGTAGCTTTTCTTCAACAGTACATCAAGCCTAACATGACATGGAAACAAGGTGGCATTTAAAATGTTAACATATTCCACCATCAATATGTATAAATGTTGTAAAAGTTGCTGAAGCAGATGAATCCACAAAGTCCAGACTCCAAAGACTTCAGCTGGAACTAGTGGTTAGCACCAGAGGAAACTTAGTCACCTGAGACCAAAACATGTTTCTCTCCTTTTTCTGAAACATCTCAGAACACAAGGAGCCAATTTAGGACAGAGACACCTCAATAAAACAGAGACACCAAGGTAGAGACCAGCTAATGAAGGTTAATTAAAAGAAGAATGACATAAAATACAAAGAAGCCCCTGTGAGCATTTCTAAGACAGATGGATGGATTAATAGAAAAAGAGAAAACAGACAGAAGCTCCGTTAGAGACCATATAAAGTTACTTTTCTAGTCTCACCTGGAGTCCAGCAGATGTTTCCACTCAGCTCTCATCAAGCAGATTTAACTCACATGTGTGCCTCTCATAACTGTTGTCTTGGTAAAATTAGTTTATGTAGTGTGGATTCAGACAATGTATAAAATTATGAATTACTTCATAAAGTTTATTTGTAGTTCCAAGCATAGTTAATGTGTATTTAATCACATTTTTGTCTTGCCAAAAGCTTCTCTTTCCTACAGCCTGGGTGACAATGAACAACAGGCAAATTACGTGATCTCGCAGTTCTCTGGTGGTTTAAGTGGTCCAACATATCCGCTACCCCCACTTTCAACTGTTTGTTTCAAAGACAGCCAGAGCACATGATGAGCTGTTCCGTCTCAGTTTCAGCTGGTTTGTGACACTCTCTCTCTGTTCCTCCATCGCACCGGTGGGCTGACTGCTGCAGCTGAACGTTTCTTTAAAGTAGGCAGAGCAAAAGCAACTTTTTTGTGTTCCTGTCACCCCGACTAAAAAAAAGTCTCTGTTGTCATGGAGTTTACAGAATAATACACAGTTATTATCCTCTCCTCAATTACCTGTACATAATTTAAGGACTTTTATCCCTTAGCATCTAAAAGCTATCAACAGATCACGCTTTGTGATGCTGACTGACAGACAGACTGTAATAACACTACAGACACAGAAAGGAGGGAGTTAGAGGAAGAACATGGCGTCTAACCATTCTAGTCTTCTTTCTCTTTAGGAGATCAGGTCCAGATTCTCCCTCACGGTACAAACTCCCTCCTTTAAAGCTCCATCATGTGCTTTAGTCTCAATAAAAACTATAAATTATATTTCTATCATTGTTTCTGGTTCTGAAACAGGTTCTCTGGATGTCAGAACACAGAAGCTCACTTTGTTTTTCTAGATTAAATCAATCCATCTCTTTAAACACTATCAACACTACTTCTATATAAATATGGATATAAAGGTTTTCTTAACATGAACATTAAACGATTTTCAGATAAATACTAAATTTTTTAGAAACTATTAATGCCCTCCTGTCAGCTGTAGGTGAACATTAAACAACTGGCAGATAAAACAGTGAAACACAGCAAACATAAACTACTCACCTTCTTTTCTGGTCATTCAGCCAAACTCGTCTCTGTTCTCCAGGCATGCTGCATATTTACATCTAGAGACGAGAGGAAATGTCATCGAATGCTGAGAACAAGGAAGGAACAACCCTAACTGCAAATTGCAGATCAGGGCTTAACATTGAAGGACTTTCAGTTTTGCAGTTTGAGGAGGAGTCACACCATCATTCTACCAATAGGATGGGAGACGCTGTCTATATAATGCTGGAAGAGCGTGAAGTGGCTCAGAAGGAACAGAAAAGAAGGTGAGTATTTTATCTCTGTTGTGTTTTACTGTTTTGTCTTTTAGTTGTTTAATGTTCACCTACAGCTGACAGGGGACATGAATCATTTCTCAAAATTGTATTATTTATCTGAAATAATTTAATGTTTGAGCTAAGAAGAACTTTATATCCATATTTATATAGAAGTAGGATGTTTTTTACTCCCTCCACCCCAACACAAAACTACTTTGGCCAAGATGAGTTTTTGTAGCAACCTCTGAAGCTCGTTTAGACGCTGATGTAAAATATCAGCTCCAAACAAGCTGCGGCTTGTTTGGAGCTGAGATCCTCAGCCAGAAGAAGCTGGAGGATCAAAAGTTGGATGTGAAGCTGCAGAGTGAAACCCATCAGATGAAGAGAAGCTGCTGCTGGGCTCACATGGAGACAGTCAATGTTGAGTCTTCTTCTCTGAACATCCCTGAAACTTTAGTGTCTGCCACTTTCTACTTTCATCAAATAACTGGACACGACTAATGAGAAATGTTCTAAACCACTTATTAAAGTTTGAGCTTCTTGAACAACTTTTTATGTTTGCCTTTTTCTAGTAGAGATGGATGTATAGAATAATAGTTATATAGGCCTACTTTACACATTAGTTATAGTTATGGTCTCAATGTCTGCCTCTCACATGTTTTATACTTTTCACTGCTGCATTCTGGTTAAGTCAGCCCTCCAGCTCTGTGAGCTCTGTGTGTTTCAGCTCTCAGAACCACGCCTTACTGAATAGGTGTCCTGGCCAGGGTGTGTTTTCTGGAGTGCTGTCAGAAAAGTTAAAAGGTATGGAGAGGTGTGGCAGAGGTGTGAGTCATACGTTTTCTCTAAAGCTGGAGTTTTGCTCTGTGGACAGCCTAATATGAGATCTGTCAATAATTGTTGATCAGAAATAGACACAGGACTAGTGTATTTGTCCTATTTTTAAACAGATTATTTTCTCTCTACCAGCGGTCTGGTTTCCATGAATATGAAACTTTATTTTCAAGTTTTGATTCCTTTGTTAAACCTGAAAATATTCATAACATTTGTAATTCTTTAACCAATCAGAGTAAGTAACTTAATGTTTATTTATATATAAACATTTCACAGACTAGAGAGGGTCACAAAGCGCTTTACAAAAATACACAAAGTACACAATACACATAGAGATAAAGATACACATAAAATACACAATACATATAGAATAATATCTCAGTGGTATAAATTAAGCAGAAATTAGCTTGGTGGTCATACAACCCTCTGACTGCTGCAGACAGAAAGCTTTGAGAAACAAAGTGTGTCTTTAGTTTGTTCTTAAAAGCATCAACAGATTAAATCAGACATAAAGGGAGCAGTAGATCATTCCAGAGCCTCGGCACAACGTTCTTTAAGGAACGTTCTCCTCTGGACTTAAAACAGGAGCGAGGACCCATGAGAGGGTTCTGAACCAACAACCCCAGCCTCTGAGAGGGAGTATAGAGACATTACAGGTCTCTGATGTAGGAGGGAGCCTGACCATGAAAAGATCTGAAAGTCACAACCAAGATCTGGAAATTAATACAAAGAGAAACTGGAAGCCAGTGAAGAGATTTTAGAAGGAGAGAAACATGAGCCCTGCTGTTGGTGTGGGTCAGTAATCTAGCTGCAGAACTTTGGACCTGTTGCAGACACTTCCTTTTAGTTTAGACAAGAAAATAAACTGTTGCAGTGATCTAAACAACAAGATACAAACAGACTGGTAATCAGCTTAAGGTCAACTTTTTAAACAATTCTTGTTTTTTATTGATTTTCCTCAACTGGTAGAAACAGTTCCTTGTCAGCAGATTTGAATGATGCTGCAATGACTGATTTTTCAAAGATAAACTCAAGTTTTCTAAGGCTGGATTCAGTAGAAAGCTCAGATCAGCCGTATACTGGTTTATCCCTGGAACGGCATCATCAGGGACGAAGTCATCAGGGTCAAAGTGTCCCAGTGAGACTCTGAGGAACAGCTGATCTAGAAACGTTCCTGAAGGAGAAGGACAACATGCCAGAGTGTTTCTACTTTTACAGCCTCACAGCTCCACTCTACAAATGCTGTGAGGAAACAGACTCTGAGCTGTTTAAAGGGAAACAGATCATCATATGTTGGAGGTCAGGAACCCTGAGATCACATTTAGCTTCATCACTGAGAGGAAACTAATCTGATCTTCTGCTTCAACAGTTTAGATCATTCTGAGTCCAGAAAGATTCACAAACTGATTGAAACCATCAGCTGGAACAACAGAGTGATCCATGAGGAGCTCATCTCTCTGTGGAAACCACTTTGTGTCAGCATGGACTGTTATTCTGCAGGAGCTCAGGAGTCCCAGCCGTGAAACCTGAATTACTGCCCCCTAGTGGACAGAGCAGGTTAAATCACAGTGGTGGAGCATTTCCTGCAGCAGCTTCTCCCTCAGACTCTGACCTCAGAAACCTCCTGATGATGGAGACAGGTTCTGCTCCTTTACCAACATGTGGTGCAGATTCTGATTTGGACCTTGATGGGTCAGAATCTACCAGAATAATTTCCAGACTCTTTATTTCCCCATATTTCCAGTAATTCCTCTAAAGCAGCAGAGTTCTCCTTCTGGTCCAGTTTCTCCAACAACAGCAGCAGGACTTTGTTCAATCTCTCAGCAGAGAGAATCCAGCTGCTAGATCCTCACTAAATCTGACCTCAGACCAGTTCTCCCATCACAGCTGGTATTGGAGCGCCACCTGGTGGTGAATCTAGGAACTGAGCGCATCTCCAGCTGAAGGTCTGATCCTGGAACATGAACATCTGGCTGATTGGATCAGTTCACTTTGATTTGTTCTGTTCTGATGTTTTCCCTCCAGAACCACATCAGAACCTCTTCATTTCTGTATTGAATGGTGAACAAGCAGCAGTGATGAAGAGGATGAAGAGGAAGAGCTGCTGCTCCAGAAACAGCAGAAATCCTGGATTAGTTAAATATCTGGGCTTAGTGGAGCCCGTTCACCTGTTCAGGCTCTTTTCTGGGAGGTTTTGCTGCTTTATACAGTTCAGGTTATTAAATATTGACAGATTATTAATTCTGGTGTTTTTATTATTCAATCAGTCCAGCTGCAGATGTTACAGTCAGGGACACAATATCAGCAGATCAAGCAGTTCTCAGGGTCCAAACTCCACCAGGATCACTGAGATGGAAACAGGATCAGAAACCTGCAGCTTGTTTCTCTCACTGAGCTGCAGGAACATGTTTCAGCCACAAGGTGGCAGCAGTTTGAAGGCATCATGAAAATCTGAGGTTTTATTTAGTGAAACTCATGAAGTCTGAAGATGGACAGTTTTCAGGATGAGTTCAGTGATTTTTACACAATCTACTGAGAGGAGTGTGAGACCTGAGTGGATCAGAACCTTTTCCTCTGGTTAAATAACTCTGATCATTAAAACATCTCCACTGAGGAGATCTTGGTGCAGAGTTCTTCTGGACTTCATCTTGAAGGGGACCAGAACTTCTCAAGGAGACAGTTTTGTGTCTCTCAGTCCACCTAACCCTGGACTCTCAGGTCCTCCAGGTGGGCCAGCTGTTACCATGGTAACAGTGGGCTCAGTTCTACTAGAACTGTTCTGAGGTGTCCATGAACACGTCCTGCAGCAGGAACTGAGCTGGACATTGGCTCAGGACAAGAACAGACAGGAAGATCAGAAGCTGTCAGACAGCAGAGAGTCTGCAGGTCCAACATGCTGCAGTCCTCCCAGAACCAGAACCTGAATGATCCAGGTAGTCTGGATGGAAACAGTGGAGGGAGGAAGCAAAGGGAGCAGAGGCTGAACTGTGGAGGAAAACCTGGAGTCATTCTGCTAAAATCAGTGATTCAGTCAACAGACACAGCAGAGAATGAAACATCTAGCAGGTTCTGGTGCTTCTGGCTTCTTGATGAACATTTACTGACCTGGAGGCACATCTGTCAAGGTTTGGATCACACAAAGTTTTAGCTTATAAATCTGGACAATCAGATGAAACAATTAACAACTGAACTTATCATGTCAGAGACGCCACTGCTCATCAGCTAAAAATGACAATAACAGCAACAATAATGAACAACCCTACCCTAAATTATCATGCTAGAGATGAAACTGTGTGACTCACAGATCTCTCTGAGAACCAAACAATGCAGAGACACGCTCCAGCGCTCTGAGGACAGGAGGGCATAACTGAAAGCCGTATGAGTTAAAACCTTTTCTCTGAGAGCTGAGAGAGTTTCCTGCACTGTAGAGACAGCCGAGTATGATTCCTGTAGAAAAGAGATCTATCAGTCATTGTTGATCAGAAATAGAAACAGAACCAGTGTGTTTATTCTGTTTATAACCTGATTATTTTCTCCATAAAAACATTCTGGTTTTCATTAATATGAAACTTTATTTTCAAGTTTTGATTCCTTTGTTAAACCTGAAAATATTCATCACATATGTAATTCTCTAACCAATCAGGATAAGAAAGTTAATGTTTATTTATATAGAGCCTTTCACAGACTACAGAGAGTCACAAAGTTCTTTACAAAAATACACAAAGTACACAATACACAATAAAGTGGCACCAGCAGGAGGAGCAGAAGAGGAGGCCATGCTGGGTAGAGCTGTGGTTGGATGCTCCTGCTGCAGTTTGACGGTTCCTCAGTTTTGATTACAGAACGTGGGAAATGTCCAAGATTGAGTGAAAAAGCTGAGCAGATTCATCAGGAGTCGCCGTCAGTCAGTGTCTGCTTGTGGAGGCTGCAGCTTAGATCTAGAAAGACTAGATGTTAGAGCAGCAGACTGCCACCATCACTTCATAGAGTTCTTTTCCATCTCCAGAACCTCCTCTGGAGCCATTTGGACCTTCCTTCAGCCCTAAACTGCTGAATAAAAGCCTCTCAGTGGAAACTGGAGCCATCAGAAGATTTAAGCTCAGAGTTCAATCCGTCCAGTTTCTGCAGACTTTTCTTTGCTCCGTTCAGCTTCCCTGAAGGTAAAACTGTTCTGTGGGTTCTACAGTTTAATCACTTTTATTTATCTTTTCTTTTTTTAGTAAAGTCCCTTCAGATGACATGTTGGTAACTGATGTTCTATAGATAAAGTGAATTGATTTGATCCAGACCACAGCAGCTTCAGACCATCACTCTATAAATGTCTCCATTCAGTCTCTTCCAGTCAGAACGGTTCTGATCATTCAGAGCAACACATGTTTTAATTTTAATTAATGATCAGTAAAGTGATAAATAACTAGAAGCTTCTTCAGTAAAAGCAGAGAGATGTTGGGAAGCCAACAAGTCGATGAAGTCTGGTTCCTGTAATCCAGAGGATCAGGGTTGATGCTTGGTGTTTTTCCTCAGGAGATCTGGATCAAAGCCCAGAGTGAGAGTTTAGAGTCAGACTGGTCCTGAACATTGTTTCTGCTTTTCTCCTCATTAAAAACTCATTTTACACATTTTAGGACTGATTGTTAAATGCTAATAGGAGGTCAGAGCATCTACTACCTTGTGTATAAATTGACTGTCAGTATAAATAAATCAAAGGGATTGTTCACCAGTGTGGCAAATTCGCCAATTTCCATAATTCCTATTCATAACTACTTTCCAGACGGGTGGAGTGATTTCAAAAGCACTTTCCAGTTCCGGCTACGCATTTGCTGCTCTGTCTCGCAACGTTACCTTATTATTTCATAGTGTGGTGAACGTGCTGGTCACAACTTGTGAGTGGAGTTGTTGGTTTGTGTGTTTGAGGAATTTTGTGAGAGGGAGGTATCTAACATTCACCTCCATTGTGTGGGCTTGGCAGCTCGCATCTCTGCCTCATAGATCTCAAAACAGTCTGATGTGAAGTGGTCTGATGTTACCTCTCTGAGTCTTTCAAAATTCATAAAACAAGCAAACTCTTAACATAAGAACACACAACATAAAACAATATGCTGACTTACATCCCACATCTTCAGGAACTTGGAGTCATCCTCGCACAGATAAGGAGGAAGAGCACGGAGAAAAACTGCACGTCTTCCATGGACTTGCTCCTTGAGTGAGAGAACATAGTCTTGATTTACTTTGGATGTTAGACAATATCCACACTGTTGTAGTCTATTATAGACACCCCATTTTTAATTTAATATCTTAATATTTTGACATGAAAATATGATTTTGTTACCAGTGAAATAGAGAATAGCAAATACTGTCTATAGTTGTTTATATCGGTGTGGTGCTGCCATTTTGTTAGTTCATGACTGAAGCACCAGGAAGTGTAGTCAACTCACCTGGAGGTCATAAGCACTGAAGAGCTTATCAAGGGCTTCGGCCAAATCTGTGCAAACACAAAAAGGATTGTTTAATGCCTAAGTATATCTGCCACATATATAATGAATACAGAACAAAACAAACAACAGAAAATCTCAAGCATAATGGCAAATCACTGGAACTCCATTTCAGATGTGGGTTTATGTAGAACATTAGGAAATTATAAGTGTCATTGTTTGATTTTTTTAGATTTTATCACTGAAAAATACTCACCTGGGACTCAATTCCAAGGGCAGGCCAGCGTTCCAAGATCTCTCCAACAGGTAGCTCATCGCTGACGACTTCTTTTCGCCGTAAGGCAAAGGTAGTTTGCATCAGAGCTGTAATCTGGGTGAGGTTTTTGTTGGCTATCTTGACTTCATCTACAATTTGGGGTCTGATTTGCTACAAGCTTCCAAGATCTTCCCCTCTTGGGAAATTTGGGAGAAAATTCACCTCTGCCCGTTTTGGTCTTTTAATGTTACTGTGGGCAGGCTGTAATATTCTGAGTTCTGTTATGGTTTGTTAGTTTTAGTTTTCCTTCTCTTTCCTGTCTTTTATTATCTGGCTGTTTTGAGTTCTGTCTAGTCTGGATTCTTGTTTAGGTTCGTGTTTACTGTTTTTTAGTTATGTCTTCAGAAGCTTCTTAGTTTAGGTTTGAATTTTTGATCTGTTCTTGTTTTGATCCTCAGCACTGATGTCTGGTCTAATTACTTATTCTGCACACCTGCCTAACTCCACCCCTGCTGCAATCACCTCTCACCGGTTTCACCTGATTCCACCTCCATATAAACTGCTGAGACCAGACATCAGTGCCAGGTTGTCCTGTTGAGTATGGGTGAGTCTCCTTCTGCAAGATTCTGTTTTTGATTTGCTTTTGGATTTTTGACCCCCTTTGTCTCCAGTTACCTGAGCCATCCTGTTCTGTCTGTTCCTGCTCTGCCCTGCCTGCACAACTGGACTGTTTGTTTTTCTGCCATTTTTGTTACAACAGGTTTTTTTGGATTTTGTCTCTGTTTTTGATTTCTGTTATTAAAATCCTTCGTTTTAAAGAAACCTCTGCTGGTCTGGCTGAATTCTGGGTCCCCTGCCTCTGATCATTACACAGGCTGTTTGTCAGGGTTGTTTTTGCTCTGTTTTCCAGAATTTATGGCTACTTCACTAAATCCAGCTTGACTCAACCTTGTTCTATAGTTCCCCATTTTAAACTTTAAACTGTTTTTCCACCCGTACCATCCTGTCTGATATCCTGGCTCTTTTAGACACGGCTGTTTAGTCACAAGTGCTTTTGCGACCTCTGAAAATTCAGTGGGATATGCTTTAAAAGCATGCGTTTTACCTGCAAGGGTCTCAAGGATGTTGTGTTTTTGGCCCTTTGACAATTTCAGAGTTTTCCCAGTTCTCTCAAATGCAACATTTCCTTCTCCAAGTATAAGCTCCACCTCATGAAAAAGTGGGCACTGGAAAAACGGTGGGCCATCTATCAACTCTCTGTGGGGTCATTGCATGGGGAAGTATGATGGTTTCATCTGATGCTACAGAGCTGCCATCACTCTCACACGGAATCACTTTTAATACAGCTTCTGCGGAAGCTCATCAATGTCTACAAGAGAGCATAACTGCCCATCAAAAATTTGGGTCTTCATAAGTTAGCTAAAGTCAAAGTCTAGCTGGAACTTGGCTTTTATCTTGGTTTTCAGCTCATCTACACTCTCTGGATGTGAAGGCAAGGTCATCTTCCTGACAATGTCAGTAGAAATATGGACATGAAGGAGATTTTGAGCCGCCTTGTCCTATCATTTAAGAGAGAGGGGAAAAAAAAGGATTAATGACCAACATGAGCTTTGACATCAGGCAAATCGGGCAATGTCAAGCACATTATCAGTTCTGGATGAAAATCATCATTAACTTCAAATGTATACCATATGCAAATAAACACAAAAAACAAACACAATTGCTTAGTTCATTTCGTCCAGGCTTGTGGGGACACAGTGTCAGTAATGGCATCTTGGATGTGAGATTACACTACATTCTATCATCTCGTGTTTTTTTTAAATGTGATCTTAAATGACTAAGGAGTGCTTTTTCATTGAATGGCTCCTTAAAATCCAAAACCTTAACTTTGACAGGAATGCATAGGGATGGGTTTTAGCAATAAATGTCAAAATTGTAAAATAAATAAATAAAAAAAATCAACACACCATTTTGTTGACAAGCTGAAAAAGCCCAGCCAGTTCTTCGGTCTCAGCCTAAAAGACAGAATATTTACATAAGTTATACTGGCATACAAATCTGACTGATATCACAGACAGGATCATACAGACTCAGGATCTAATATGTACGTTACAGTCTTTCCTTTAGGATTTTTTAAAGAGTGGCTGCAGGACACATAACCACGTGTGTTTGTTGACAACAAAATAGCATGTAGTGAGACAGAGGATGCTGATATAGATCATAAACATATACAAAACAATATTATGGAGCAGGCTGCCACTACTTAATGACCAGGGTTTTGGTTTTAGCTTACATGAAATTGTGGCTCTAGTTGCGGTGACACAGTAACACAAATGCATATATGATAATCCATCCCTCTACATATTGATTTCGCAACGACTTTGATGTAAAGAAATGCGTCCTAATATAACGAAAAAAAAAAAAAAACGCGGAAAAGTGACCGGACTTGCATTAAACTTATTACAGCCGAGCACTGCTCCTTACGAGTGTCTCAAAGCACTGGAGGGCGTAGTTTATCAATAAACACATCTACGACATTAACTACCTTAACCGTATAAACATTTTGCCATGAAATTAAAATTCTTCTTTAATGTTAGCCCATGACTCGGTGCCAACATGCCCAGACATTCAACTAGCTTGCCACCAATTTGCTTGAATTTAGCAAGGAACAAATAGCACACTAACTTTCTACTTTATGCAAAATTAATTTATATTAGCCAGTGATAAAAAACCACTAATTACAAGTGGATAAATTAATGCTAATAATACTGTAAATCTTAGGTGATCATGGAGGCAAAACGACAAATAATGTCAACTTACCTGAGTCTAGCATGAAACAAAGTGCACTTTAAACACACAGAGACCAAAGTGCTGTACTAAAACACACAAACAGATTTAAATTCAATTATATTGATTTACAATAAACAGTGGAGCTCTTTGATCAAACAGAGGAAAGAAAAAACACTGATCAGTCTGAGTTTGTTTCACCAGGACTGAGGAAGTTAATCTGGCCGTGTATCAGAGGGTGTTATCCCTAAAAATAAGTAAATAGAGAAGTAATGAGTTTATTTGTTAAATAACAGACTTCTTGAATTCTTCACTAAGTTTAGTGTCAGAAGCCCAGAAGATTTAGCAAATTTAAAAGTTAGGTTAGATGTAGGACGACCAAGTTTGTGTAGTTTTAACTCTTTGCTAGTGGTTCACTTAGTTTCTGATGTGACTTGAGCTTTGAACTTCCCCTTTCTGTTGCTGGGCAAAAATCCAG
This sequence comes from Fundulus heteroclitus, assembly GCF_011125445.2. Lineage (NCBI taxonomy): Eukaryota > Metazoa > Chordata > Actinopteri > Cyprinodontiformes > Fundulidae > Fundulus > Fundulus heteroclitus. Next base: position 32,753,687 of record NC_046374.1, read on the forward strand.
TGAAACGTAAAGTAGATGTGAGTTATGCTCCTACTGCATGGGGCGTGTCTTCATGTTTATCTCTAGCAAGCTGGAACAAAGCTAGGGGAGAGGTTTGTTGAACCGGTTCTGACATTTCCCCAACGTAGACGTGTTTGTCCAGAAACAGACAAGGATAAATGCTGCACTGCTTCCTGAAAATGAAAGCTATCTTTACTGCAGCCTGTATGCTTCATCTGTTTCATTTTGTTCACATTTTAATCGAGATGAAAAGGGTTTAAAATGTGAGCTTGATGGAAGCTTTAATATGAACACAGTTGATTTTTTATTAATCTGGCATTAAAATCTTTATCAGTCTTTTCTGTTTGTTGTTTATTGTGTTTAGAAATGTGTAAAACAAACTTTGTGAACTGCCCATATCAAAGTCAGAGTAGTAGTTGTTCCTAAAGAGTGATTCATTTAATTAATAGTTTACTATTTCAGCAATTGTGAAAAGCTGGAATAAACAGTAGAGCTAATGATGTCAGTCTGAGTTTGTTGCACCAGGACAGAGGAAGGTGGTCTGGGTTAAGAGAGGATTGTAGAATGTAGTTTATTATTTACGAATGCATAAAAAGATTACAAAGTTTCATTTCTGAAAGCAGCCAGGTTGTGAATGTTGGACTAGGGTTGGTTTATTGATTCCTGAACAGACTGCTCTCAGACTAAAGTCAACGTCTGCATCAACGTCTGTCTGTGAATCTGTTTTTTCTTCAGGAAGTGATTCAACACGTCGCTCTGTTCTCACTGAAACACTGAAAGAGTTGCTTCAAGTAGACACAACAGAGGACAAGACAAACCTGAAGACACTTGAGAAAAAGAAAGACTGTCAAGTGTCCCACTAAGACCTTTAGGGACAAAAGTGAGAAAAAGAAAGACTGTTTAGTGTCCCACTAAGGCCTTTAGGGAGTGAAGTGAGAAAAAAAAGATTAATAAAATAGTTTAAGTAAGTGATGTTATGAAGCTAATGTTGAAATTACTGTTTGGCTCTTTGCAGTACTGATGAGATTAGTTTGGCTCATAACGTTGAAATGGTCCAACACCCCTGATCTGAAACTTTGTTTCCTTTATGAATAAATATTCTAACCAGGACTATGACAGTAAACCAAACATGCTGTGATCCAGATGATCTTTGTCCGTCTCTGAGGTTGAAGCTGATCAGCAGCTGCTGGAAAAATGAAATAATTTATGTTCAAAACTTAGATTAGAGGTCTTTATGAGAATGATATTTTTAATGTATACGGTTATCAGCAGTTCTGAACCAGCGCAGGTGTCTGGATGGAAACAGTGGAGGGAGGAAGCAAAGGGAGCAGAGGCTGAACTGTGGAGGAAAACCTGGAGTCATTCTGCTAAAATCAGTGATTCAGTCAACAGACACAGCAGAGAATGAAACATCTAGCAGCTTCTGGTGCTTCTGGCTTCTTGATGAACATTTACTGACCTGGAGGCACATCTGTCAAGGTTTGGATCACACAAAGTTTCAGCTTACAAATCCGGACAATCACATGAAACATTTAACAAAGTCTGATGGTTTCTCACATTATTGCCTCCTCTCATGTTTTCTGATGTTGCTGCATCACAAAGTTTGACTAAATGTCTATTTAACATCTAAGAAATGTTGGAAAACACTGAATTCATTAAAGATTATGGTGTAAAAAGCAAATGTTCTTAGTTAATGATGGACTGAAGATGTTTTATGGTGTTGAAATACATTATGCTGCAGGTTGTTATGCTTTATTAGTATTGCTGTACAACCGCTTGTTTTGTCCATCAGTTAAATAAACGATTAATGAATTCAGAGCAGATAATCAGATATGTTTCTGTTTTACACTCAAGAATATTCACAATGATAACATGAGCAGCTGAAACAGATCTACCAGAGACTTTATGCTGATTAGACTGACTGAATGGGTTTCAGAGCCAGAACCATCGTCTCCATCACACAGAGACCAGATTGTTATTCAGCTAAATGTCATTGTGACAGTTTTCCTATTACTACTCCCATCCCTGTTCTATTATTAAGCACTGCAGGCCTGTGAAAGTGACGCTCCTTCTGTAAACAAATTATCCAGTAGAATCATCAGATAAAACACAATAACAACACTGCAGCTCTACAACAAAAGGCTGTTATCTCCTCTCAGATCATCTTCCTCTGATTCAGACCATAAAGAAACATTGATCTCAAACACTGACTGAGTGGTTTGGTAGTTCAGGATGTCTCAGAAAAGGAGCCTGTTGTTGTGTCTGGAGTTTACAAACCTAAAGAAACATGTTATCGTCCCTCATAGTTCATTATGAGTTCAGCCTGAACAAAGAGACGGTGTAGGATATAATGATTCTCTATAATCTAGTAAACAGTGAGGCTGTCTGAGGAGATAATGTTTGTTGAATCAAAGAACGGAGGTCTGGCTGTCGATCAGAGTTCAGACAACCTTTGAACTCTGAAAATACTGTTTTGATGCATAAACAGGGTTAGTATTTGATCAAGATTTTATTTTCTCATCTTACTTATTAGAACAGTTTTCAAGACTTTCATATTGAGGAATAATTTTGAAAATGAAGAGAAACAATGTTTTAATGTTGGTGTTTTCATGGAGAACCAAAGCATTTTTGTTCAGTGAAAAAGATTGAATAAATTCCTTTCATTTAACAGATACTGATCACACTCATAATTTTAACTGAGATTATTACTAGGAGCCAAAAGTGTGTACTTCCTCTTAGATACCACTATATGTCTGTGCTGCCCCTTAGCTCTGCCAGATAATCTTCCTCAGTCACGCTACATCCAACTCAGATGGATGTAATGAGCGATCAGGTTGATCAATCAGCTCCTAAGGCTACACCAGCAAAGGTGAACATAATTAAATCACAGATGGCAGAAATTTAACACAATGAGTCATACATGAATAAAAACTTTAGTCTAATAGCCTAACTGGCAGAGAGCAAATGTGCTTTTTCAATTTTAAATTGAGAAATGCAATGCAGGACAATGTACAATGTCCAAGGGGCTACAAAGTAAAAAAAAAAAAAAAATAGATTACACAAAAAGATTACCTACTAAGAGCTACGAGCATTTGGTATAGGTAGAATGTCTAATAGTTTTATTATGTTGTTTGACCTCATGATCAAAAATAGATGAAAATAAGTGGATTTTTAGTGCTAAATGTCATTTAGCTAAGTACGTGATAAAAATTCATGATATAAACAATTTTTCTTAGTGAATGGATAGTCAGTGAAGCCAAACATAATATATTCAAAGCAGGGGAAATATGTGGTTTATTACAGGTAGAAACCAAGATGTAAATATCTTGCTATAATTTGGTACAATAGAAGTAAGAATAAAATGAATGAAATAAAAACATCTTAAGGGATCACAGAGAGAGCAGCTTATGTCTATGTCCTTTTAAAAAATATTGTTTAACGTATTTTGATGGGTAAAATATGTGAATAGTTTTATAATAAGCTTTGTGGGAATCACTGTTCATGTAGATTTAGTAGAAAACAACAGTCCCTCCACCTTTGGAGGCTTTCTGTCTGCTGCTGATGGGAATCTCCTACTAACCTGTTTGTACCTTTAACTGGTTATTGGTCTCATCATTAGACTGAACTTTGATCACTTCTGACTCATCGGGTTTAATTTCTGGGTTTTAATCATGTTCACATTTGACCTTGTGTGGTTCAGATTATAGTTCAGAGGTCAACCATAGTGGCTGAAAATGTGTTTAAAAATGTGTAAAAATTATAGATTCTATAAAATGCACCTATCAAGTTGAAAGCAGTATATTTAGCCAAAAGAATAATTAATTTTAGGAATGTTTGCTGTTTTAACAATTGTGAAAAGTTGGAATAAACAGTGGAGCTCTTTGATCAACCAGAGGAGAGAGAAATCCTCACGACTCAGTTTCAGTTTGTCGCACCGTGAGGTAAGAATGTAGTCTGGCAGATAAAATATTTTGATGCTGAACATTGCTGAACAAAGGAAGAAAAATCTGTCACTAACTCCGCCTACAACTGCATCTTTCCACCAATTTTTTTTAATTCTCCAGTTCACACTACAAAAACACATATGTTTTGCTCCATCTCAGTCTTGTGTAGTGCCATTCAGCCCTGATGAGAAAAATAAAATCTTGGACCGGCCTATCCCGACCGCGTTTTGGCTGGCTGCATGTCTGCTGCTGCTAAGCAGCTATCCCCAGCTATCCACTGCTCTTCCTTGCATGGCCAAAGTGAGCCAAACTCACACGAAGCACTGACAGGTTTGGCAGAGAAACAAACAGGGAAAGTTAAATGGTGGTTTGGAAGATTTGTGTGATGCAGTCACATTGTGTTTTTAAACACATGGAGCTAATCGACGTAGCTCCCGCTAGCATTTTCATACCATGTCATTGCTGATGTTATTCTAAATTAGTTAAGCTAATTTAACTCCATTTAACTCCAGTCCATGTTCTTTAAGTTGGTTCTTTAACTCAGATCTCCAGTGAGCCAGGATTCCCTAAATTGTTCTGATGATTCTGATGACAATGACTAACCACTTTGTTTTCTCTTTTGTGTCTTTTAGTGTGTACATTGTTCCTTAGCTTAGCTTCTTTCTTTTTATCTGCATTTTTCTTAGTAGTTTGCTGTTTAAATATTGCCAGTGCTCAAATCATCCCTTTCAACTATTGTCCCAGCTGTAGAGCTGATGTCTGCCGGATAGTAGAGTTATTTATGAAACATATAAAACATATAAAACAGTGTATAAAAAACACTTGATACACTATAGATAGATAGATAGATAGATAGATAGTTAGATAGATAGATAGATAGATAGATAGATAGATAGATAGATAGATAGATAGATAGATAGATAGATAGATAGATAGATAGATAGATAGATGGTGTTGAGAATTAACAAATATATTTTAGTGGGGGTGTCTCCCCTCTCTGTTGCTGGGTAGAATAACAGGGCGTTTTATTGCCCTGAGGGGGTGGTCAGAAGGAGAGGGGGTCAGTCCTCCTCCCCCTTGTGTGAGCAGGAGGAGTTTTAAAGTTGATAAAAAGAGTCTTTGTCCAAAGCTTACTTCAGACAGACTTCTCAACCGCACAGGGAAATCATCTTGATTGGTAAATGTGTACTCTGTCTCCATATTTAATTTCTATGAATTAAATATGCATTTAAACTGTTCTACCTCTTGATTGATGTCTTCTCACTTGCGGCCAAATCCGGAATTGGGGTAAGATGGGTTTTCAATAGACATGTAACAGCAGGCCGGTAAACCCAATCTTTAACAATAGATAGATAGATAGATAGATAGATAGATAGATAGATAGATAGATAGATAGATAGATAGATAGATAGATAGATAGATGGATAGACAGATAGATAGATAGATAGATAGATAGATAGATAGATAGATAGATAGATAGATAGATAGATAGATAGATAGATAGATAGATAGATAGATAGATAGATAGATAGATAGATAGAAAAGATAAGCTTTTTTGATCTCACAGTGGAGAAATTCACTTGTCACACATCAGCAGGGACGTGCGGGGGGGGGGGGGGGGGGGGGCGCTAGGGGGCTTGGGCACCTTCCCCTTTGCCCCTTTGCCCCTTTGCCCCTTGATGCCCAAAGTGCCATTTGTCAGTGTGTGTTTTTTTATGTGTGTGTATGTGTGTTTCTGTGTGTGTGCATGTCCAAAATAATAATAATTTAGATCTAAATTGCCACAGTTACCGTGGCACGGTAACATGATCCACACAATGTGCCTCACTCTTCCCTTCTTCTCCTCTCGCAGCTCCACGGCCGCTGTCTGACTGCCTGCCCCTTTAAATCGGCAGCACACGTGACTGTGCTCTATGCTTTTTTTTTTAAACTCCACTCTCATTGGTTGTACTGCCTTAAATCCTGCCTTCCCTCTTTCTGATTTCTAGCGCGTGTGTGCGTGCCTGTTTGCTTGGAGCGCAAGATTTAAATTTCAATTCATACTGGGATACTGTCGTTACCACAATTAATACTAGACAACAAAACTAGTCCCAGTTAAGAAACTAAATATTATCTGCACTAAAATAGGTGAAAGCTGCTGAGTGCAGTTCTGTAAAGAAGCAGGAGAGAGAGTTTGGATTTGTGGAACTTGAGAAATGTAAGTAACCAACATTAGCATCTCAAAATAGCATCTAATTCTGAAGTATAATGCATTTATCAAAATAAACCTAATCTCTTTTATAAAACTAAATATTCTGTGACAGGCAGGAGTTCTGAAGACTGCCGGAAAGATGGAAAAACAAAGACTGCAGGCTATTAAAAAGTCAGATTCTTAGCCACAGCTGTCTGAAAAAGAAAAGGTAAGGGTTTCCCTTTTTACCAATATTTCGTTGTTATTGTTGCTTTCATTGATTGTAGACATAATTAGAATAAAGACAAATAAAACCGAGGAACACCATTTACATTGGTTTTATTGCACATAGATTTCCACACTGTCCATTAGTAAATGAGTGCAAACCAGAGGCAGAGCTAGACATTCTCATCACCAGGGATTTAGTCCACAACATATTTCATTATTACGAGGGTAATTTGGTACACTAAAAAAGTAAAAATTATTTAATCTGTTGATGTGGTTGCAAAATTAATTTAATATAGGCCTTTACATATCTTAAAGTTTAATCTGCTGTTCTTTAATAGTCTTACTAGTATATCCCAATAGTATATTAATATGTTCTCATTTGAATGATGAAATGGACAACATGTAACAGATCAGTTTTAGAGTCACTAATCTTACTCAAAGTACAGTATTGGGTCCTCCATGCTCCTTATGTATTAAGGTTTACTGCACATTTAAACATTGAAATCTCACTATTGTTAGGGAAATAATTAGTTGTCTGAGAGGATGTAGGTAAGGAGAAGCTGTTATCTACACTTTAGATATATGATGTAAGAAATGTGTTTGGAATGCTAAGATAAATTACATGAAATGGGCTAAAAAGAGTAACTACAGCCCAGTTGTACATTTGTTGAAGTTTGAAATTAAAATTTGAAAAGCTGTCAGTGTCAGTGACACTTCTACTTCCAGTGCAAAGTAAATACAATAAATTTATTTGCAGTCCCTTGAATTTATAATTTTGCTGTGTTTTATGATGCAGACAGAGTATCTTTGATTAAAAAAAATAAGGGCGGGGTTTATCTCTGCACATTTCTATATCTTCAAAAGAAAATACAGGATAAATCTAGAAAACAGACATATTTTGAATATATTTGGTTTAATTGGCACATATTTACCGTCTGTCTCTGTTGCTGGTAAGTTCAAATGCAAACTTTTTCAAAGTGGGAAAAAAGTCCCAATTCGACATTCATCAGATCCAGTGATGCTTTAAAGATAAACAAACAGCATCTAGTGTGTGTTGTGCTTATAAAATTTGTATAACTGTAGCAAATAATGCTGCCTTTTCTTTTTAGACAGGCAAAACGCATCCTAATGCTCAAATCAAGCATAAAAAAATAGGAGCATGCATATTGTGTAGGACCAATGAAGCTTTGGACCAATAGTGTCCCTACCAAAGTTCAAATCAAACCTACGCTCTTGATTCCATGTTACATTCTTTATAGTATGAGTTGGTACATTTCAGCCGGTTGTATAGCAAGGTATGTTTCTGTATCGTGTTTTAAATCCGTGCCCCATGTGCCCTCTTTTAACTTTGAGCACCTGCCCCTTCAACCGTCTCTGCAGGGCCCTGCACATCAGCTCGATAATCAATAATCAAAAGAAGGTGCCAGAAGGAGGAAAAGGTGCATAAGGTATATACAGTGTGTCTACATATATACAGTGGATCAAAAAAACAAAAGAAAAGCATATATAAGCATTACTAACAGTAAAGTCACATGGTCAACTGGACCTGAAAGAAATGAAAAATCAATGATCTATGTCATATTGGAACAGGCATAATTGTGCTCCTTGGCAGACATTTTGCTTTTGTTTTCTTTTATTTTGGTTATTTTTGTATTTTTTTTCTTTGCTTTTATTTTTGGCATCACCAGTGACATAAAGTAACTACATTCAAGGTAGCTCTGTAGATAATTTGAAAGGAGATGTTTTTGAACAAAATTTTAAAAGGAAAGGAAAGAATAGATGTACCTTCCCAGGATTAGCTAAGAACATCACGTTAAACACTAAAACACTAAGAGGACCAGGTTTTTTGACTGCATGTCTTACCTAAATACTAACATAAATGCTTTCCTCTGAGTTATTGCTTTCCAGATAAAGGACGGAGATCCTGAAATGCCACTTTTCTTCCAACAGAAGACTAAGAAGTAAGCTTTAGCAGGCGTACTGTAAGACGTCATAATAAAATTTTGACATACAGGGATAAGCAGATATGACTAAATTAGGCGAAGTTTTAATCAATTTATGCCAAGTAATATTGAGATCTTCCAGCGGAGAAAGGTGGTGGCTTAAATTTCTTATTGCTTTACCACTCTTCTATCCTGCTTTCTAGTTTTTCTTTGCAAAGAAACCTTATCAATATAATTGGAATGTGCTAACAGAGAGATTGTGGTCTCTTTTTAGACATTCTCAGATGCGAGTGAGTACAAAACTGTGCAGCATTAACATGAAGGGGCTAATCCTGAGGACAAAGAGAAAAAATTATGTCACTGACTTCTGCCTTATCCAGTTTGATAAAAATTTTAAAAGAGGATAATTTTGTTTTATTTATTTATTATTTATTTTATTTTTTATTTATGTTGTTTTAGAGGGAACATTGTGGTTAAAAGGTTTGTTTGTGACTGCTTTACTGTAATTTCTTTTCAACCTATGGAGCTTTCTTGGGCAAGAAATGTTGGCAGAGTGCGTTTCTGCTTTCAGAGATGAAGGCGGGATCATAGGGCTCTATGGACATTGATCTTGCTGGGGGGTGGTGTGTGGCTGACCAGAATTCAGACTTGGGGGCCATGAAAGGAAATGAAAATGGATGACAACTGGCAGGGGGGCTAAAACACATAAGTTCGGGAATGGACTTGTCAGCAACAGAAACAAAGATGAGTTTGGCAGATACACCTTCCTGCATTTCAGTTCAGATTTTAAATTAATTAAAAACAAAATGCATCTATATGCTTGCTAATGGTTCAGCACAGTGGCGCAGTCGGTAGCACTGTTGCCTTGCAGCAAGAAGGTCCTGGGTTCCAATCCAACCCTGGGTCTTTCTGCATGGAGTTTGCATGTTCTCCCTGTGCATGCGTGGGTTCTCTCTGGGTACTCTGGCTTCCTCCCACAGTCCAAAAACATGACTGTTAGCATCTCTAAATTGTCCTTAGGTGTGAGTGTGTGTGACCCCATGAGGGATTAAGCGGGTCAGAAAATGGATGGATGGATATTTTCTAACGTGCTTCTATCCAGGCTGCAGATAATTTTCCCCGAACATATTTTAACGTTATGCCAGGATTGAACTTTTTTTTTTTGCGTATAAATATAAACACCAGGACAATAATACAGGAAACGACCAAAGTTGCTGCTGCTGCTGTGATCAAGATGATCTTTTTCCTTCTCTCTCGTTCTGGAGTCAAAAGTGGTCTCCGAGGTTGAAGCTTTTCAGCAGCTGCTGGAAAAATCAAATTATTTATGTTCAAAATTTACATTAGAGGTTTTAACTTTATGACAAATATATTTTTCATGTATAAATTTCTCAGCAGTTTAATTGTTTAACTGAACCAGAAAAGATTTATATTATTTCTTCTCACCAGAGATGCTGAGTTGACATCTTCCAGAACCAGAACCATCATCAGTCTTCACATCACACACATACCAACCAGAGTCTTCAGTCCTCAGTCTGGACACATGGAGTCTGATTCGTCCTTCTCTGAGGACGTCTTTGTCACTCTTGACTCGTCCTGAAAACTGTTCATCCTGAGACTCTGACACCTCAACACCATCATGGACCTGATAAATGATTAATTCTTTCCTAGGAGTTAACAAGCTGCAGTAGATGAACAGATCTCTCCAGGGTCCATCAGGTCTGGTGGTGAAGGTCCACTCCAGAGTGATGTTGTGGTTCTCCTCTGCCTGATAGGAGCTCTGTGTCACATTCACTACAAATGTTGCTGCTGAGGAGACAGAGAGGGAAAGAGAGGAGCAGACACACTGAGAACTGGAACATGGGAGTCTTTAAACTACATCTCTAGAGCTTTCTGTCCCATGATGCTCTCTGTGCTGTCAGAGCTCTGCTTGATGCTCTTCAAGTCAAACTGCTTGATCAGATGCAGCTGGAGGATTGAAGTGTTCCCTTCACTGACAGACTTTTCACTGATTATTGATGGATTTAGACTGAACAAAGAGAAGATGGAAACTGACCACAGAGACATGAGTTGAGGATGATGAGCAGCAGGATCCTGCAGATCATCTTCTCCCTGTGAGAGGAGACAGAGGAGGAGAGTCAGCAACACATCAGCTCCAGCATCACTCCCTCATAACCAAATATTTCTATGTGGAACGCTCCCTTGTTGCTGTAAACTGGAACATATAATGTCGTGTCGTGTAGATTTTCTTCAACAGTACATCAAGCCTAACATGACATGGAAACAAGATCAGAAGCGTTCTTCCTTACATCATCAGAGGTTAGTTCAAAGACCTCCATTGGTTCATGAACGTAACCATCTTGATTTCCCAGGTGGTCCAGGTCCACCTCATAATTACGGTCTCCGTATTCCACAACTTATGTCCCTTGCTCGGGACATAGAACATTTCGACCCAGATAATCATGGTTCCAACATTCATAATTATCTGAAAGAAGTCGAACACGGTCTTTTCGACCTGCCATTTCCCTCATCTTGTGAGAAACTAAAGCTTATTTGGAAAACAACAGCTAGAAGCGTTCATGGTTTCATTAAAGCTCTTCCTCCAGAGATTCGTGACAGTTATTCAGCTCTTTGCAAAGCTTTAAGAGAAGAATATTCTGTGTGCAGGGATCAGGCTTCAATAACTCTTAAAACTTTTGCCGTTCTTCAAAACGAAAATGAAACACCCAGTGATTATTACTATCGCTTAAGGAACGTTTATTCTCAGGGATGTAATTCTATCGGTCCTGAAAAGGACCCACTTTTCAAGTCTTTGTTCCTCCACAATCTGCATTAGAGTGTATGATACAATGTGACCATGCATTGCAGGGAAAGTAACTTTCCATGCTTGAGATCCGCAGATATGCCCAGCTGGTTTGGAACACTCGTTTGCAAATCAACAGGGAACAAAACAAGCTTAGAGTCTTAAACCTTCAAACAGGAAACAGGCCTAAGAAAAGACACAAATTCAGTTTTCCAGTGATCCAGCAGACCGAAAAGTTTGGAGACAGGCTGCCACGAAAGCCTAAGCTGCCAGATAAAAATCAACCCTTTTTCAATGCAAAACCGAGAGATAACATTGGTAAAAGGTGGAGCCATTCCAAAGAAATGATCGCAAACGAAAACTTTGAAAGTATCTGCAGAGATTCTTCGCGTGTTTAACAAAACTAAACAGCAAGCGGATTGAATCCAAAAGCGACCCTGAAAGTTATTATACCCCAGCGTATGTTAAAGTTGAAAATAATTTCTATCAGCATATTCTGCTTTAAAGAAGAAGTCCGGTCAACTAGGAAAAATCTGTGGATCATTAGCTATACTTAAAACTAATACGTTCGTGGTGCTTTAATGGATATAGCGTTAATCAATAAGAAAATAAAAACATAAATTGTTGTCTCAATTACTGTGTATGGGGCGGCCATTATTGCCCATTTTTGGGCAATAATCACATCACATCCTGTGACGTAATGTCGCGATTAGGCACTGCGCTCTACAAGCTAATTCAATAGGAACTGTTGTACACAGCGGCAATCAACAACAATTATTTTGGATTTCCAGAGGACTTCACCATTGAAATTCACAAGAGCTATTGTAGAAGCAACAATGCCCACGTGCATGGCAGTTGGATGTTGCAATAGATCAGGTAAAATTGAAAAAAAACATTAGTTTTTTCACCTTTGCAATTCATGATCCATCCATATTATGCAATATTACCGCCATGAGGAATAATTGATTTCGGAACAGTGGGGGAGGTGACAAAGGAACTCCACTCCTGCTGCAAACATAAGGAGACACGGGCAGAAAGGACGGCCCTTCTCCCTGCAGGGGTTCCCTCTTGCTATAAAAGTTTTGCCCCCACAGACAAAAAGTCTCTCCTCTTCACACTCCTCCAGACCCTCAGATGACCAGCACTCCTCTCCTGGAGCTCCCGAGGGAAGTGGGGGCTGGCCAGCCACCCAGTCCCCTTCCTCTGCAGCCATGTGACTCAAGGCCGAAAGCCCACTGACCAACTGTTCTGTGGAACTCATCTGCTGCTTCAATGGAATGACCAAGAGGGTGCTGCAGAAGACCTGACTGAGTCCGGGTGTACGACACACTGACCGGAGCTAAGTTGCACTCTGACTGCTGCGCAAACCAGCCGCAAAGTACAGATTACCAAAACCACTTTGTTCATTCTTTTCAGCCTTTACATGGAAGCGAACCCCAGATGGGTCTGGAACGCCGGCAGCAGAACCCACTTTGAATGCTCGGGAGAACCTGCTTAATTCGGACTGAATCCTGGTCAGAGGACGTGGTCAGAGACCAGGCCTCCGACCCTGACCACATGGTGCTGCAGAGCTAAACGTTAGCCGGCCAAGACCAGCCAATAACTTCCTGCTTTTACTGCCTTCCTTGTATGACTAAAGTGGACCGACTCACATGGACTCATAGGTTTGGGCAGAGAGCTGAGGGAGAAGGTAAAAGGTTTATTGGGAAATGTTTTGTAAATCGTTTGGACACATGGGTCTTTGAACAAAGGGCTAACGGAGGCAGCTCACGCTAGCCTTCCGTTTCATGGTATTGCTAATATTATTCGAGTGTGTTTTTATGGTTATAACAAAGGTAATCTCCACAAGGGTTTCATACATTGATGGGACAATGTATGAAACCCTTATTAATGCGCCGGAGGGAGAATCGCATTAATAAGGTCGGCCATAGGGTTAAATGATTTTACTGAGCAAATCAGTCTTTAGAATATTATTTAATCAAAATAATGTTCTGGTTAACTTGGGCTTTGTATTGTGAATGGATTGAAACACATGCCAAATGTTTTTAACTCCATTCCATGTTTTTTTGGAATCAGATCTTGTAGGGGATTAATATCTCACAATGAATATTGTAGTGAATCAATATCTTATAATAAATATATTCTTATCACAATGGTTATAAAGTGTGCTGTAACATTCACCTAAGAAACATGCGTGTGTCACGCTACAAGTCCAGATTAAGAGGCAGATGGTCAAGGGACACATACCAGGGCAGTGGAAGAAACCTCTGGGTCAAAGAGCAAGCCATTTGCAATGTAAATTAGAACAGGACAGGTAGCAAAGGAAATTAGAATAGGAAAGGTGGCAAATGAACTTAGAACAGGGAAGGTTGCTAATGAACTTTGAAAATGCATGGTCCATGGTCAGAAAAGGTAATGACGTGTAACTATATGGAAATGGGCAGTAGTAAGGGGCCATGATTGGAATGAGCTGTGATGTGTAACTTTGTACCGTGTAACCATATGGAAATGACCATGATTGGAATGAGCTGTGATGTGTAACCATGTTTTTTAAAAAGGTACACCCCCTGGAAGTTTCCACTGATAGGTAAAAAATTAACAAAGATATCTGTGGAAAAAGCAATGGAAAATATGTAAAAATGGGAGGGGCTCAAGGAGGAGCCCAAAGACATAGAGAATGTATATAAGCAGATTATTTTCAGTACGCTGGCAGATGTTGTTTGGAGCTCATCTCACTTGTGGTTGTCTTGTGTTGTTGCAATAAACCACCCTGGACCGAAACTCAGCTGCCTTTGTTCACTTTTGACTACTGTTGGATATTTTTAACTGCTTTACCAAGAACTTAGAATTTTTGAAGGACTTAGTACAAATTATTACGTTGTGGGGAGGCCCATCCACAACAATCTGCAGTGAACAAGGATTCAATGAATTATTCTGATTATGATCAACCACTTTTGTTTTGTCTTTTGTTTGTTTTTGCATGTAAATAGTTCCTTAGCTTTGCTTCTTTTTATCTTCATTTTGCTTAGTCGTTTAGTTTCACTAGCCGAGTAGATAGGATTTACTCATTAAAATATTGTATTGTTTTAATTCAGATAAACAGCATTGCAAAATGATGTTCTTTGGATGTTCATTTTATTTCTGTTATTAAATTCTGTTATAAGGTTTTCCTTTTTTATAATGTAGAATTTGCCATGACATTTGTTTACCCGACCAGAGGGGCGGAGTGATACGACACACTTAGAAAGTATGCTCACTGTTGTGAAGCCCACTTATTTTATGCAACTTTGGTCTTATTTTTTCTGAAGTCGCTTGTAAATTTAATGAGTTGTGGGTTGCAGGGTTTTTTTGGGCTTGTTTCTGAAAGTGAAGTGGCTTGTTTTGGCTCTAAACTAAGTGACACCAAAATGTCCCTCCGTCTCATAACACACTGCAGCTCATCCTGACAGGAGCAGAGTAAACTCAGAAGGAGCAGCTCTGCACGTAATTTCTACAGTTTACAGCAGATTAGGCAGTGCAGATCACCATTTTGAGCAGAGATTGGTTCTAAAGATGAGTTTTATACTCATCTTATAACATTACAGAACCAGACCCATAAATCGTACTTTAATGCTTATTTGTTGTCTTTTTATGTCTCTAAAATGTAAAATTAGCATTAACTTAAATTTAAATGCTTAATACCATGTCTATCTTTGTTTAAGGGGTTAAAGAAAATATTTTGGCATGAAAACGGATATTCATTTACAAGGCAAGTGTTAAGAATTAAAAATATATCTTAGTTGGGGTTACTGAGGAAAGCAGAATGGTGTCTGTCTCCCCTGCTCCAGCGTAAGATAAACATGGAGTTTTATTGCTGAGGGGGTGGGTCAGAAAGAGAGTTCCTTTGTTCGAAACAGATTTTCCCTCCTAAAAAAACATGGGATGGTCTCACCCTTAAAAAGGTGTGTTCAGACTTTTTAAAGTGAGACAGACTTATCCATCGCGGTGAGAAAAATATCTTGTAATGGGTAATGTATTCTCTGTCTCCATATTTAATTTCTATGAATTAAATATGCACTTAAACTGTTCTACCTCTGATCAATGATTCCTCATTTATAGCCAAATCCAGAACTGGGAAAGATGGGTTTTTAATAGACATGTAACAGCAGCCCGGTAAAACCCGATCTTATCACAAGGCAAAGCAAGGCAAACTTATTTGTATAGCAAAATTCAGTATAGAGACAATGCAAAGTGCTTTACATGATTAAAATATATAAAAAATAAAACAGAAGAAAAGCAAGTAGGAATAAAGTGTAGAAACAAAAATAGAACATTAAAAACAGTTGGACTAAAAAGTTGAACTAGTGATGTTTCAGTAGAAGTATTTAACTAGAGCAGTCGAAGGCAGTCCTACACAAATGTGTTTTTAATCTTATTTTAAAGGAACTCAGGCTTTCCGCACTTTTACATTTTTCTGGAAGTTTGTTCCAGATAAGCGGAGCATAGAAACTAAATGCTGCTTCTCCATGTTTGGTTCTGGTTCTGGGTATGCAGAGTAGGCTGGAGCCAGAAGACCTGAGTGGTCTGGAGGGTTGATACACTGATAACAAGTCTGTAATGTATTTTGGTGCTAAGCCATTCAGGGATTTATAGACTAACAGAAGTATTTTAAAGTCTATTCTCTGAGATACAGGGAGCCAGTGGAAGGACTTTAGAACTGGGGTTATGTTTTCTACTTTCTTAGTCTTAGTGAGGACGCGGGCAGCAGCGTTCTGGATCAGCTGCAGCTGTCTGATCCACTTTTTAGGCAGACCTGTGAAAACACCGTTGTAGTAATCAATTTGACTAAAAATAAACGCATGGATTAGTTTTTCCAGATCCTTCTGAGACATCAGTCCTTTAACCCTGGAAATGTTCTTCAGGTGATAGAAAGCCGACCTTGTAACTGTCTTTAGATGCTTTTGGAGGTTCAGGTCTGAGTCCATCACTACACCCAGATTTCAGGCTTGATCAGTGGTTTTTAGCTCAAGCGACTGAAGCTGTGTGCTAACTTTTGATCTCTTCTCTGTTGGTCCAAAAATTATTACTTCTGTTTTGTTTTTATTCAACTGAAGAAAATTTTGGCACATCCACGTATTGATTTCTTCTAGGCATTTACTCAGTGCTTGAACTGGTTTATAGTCACCTGGTGACATGGTGATGTAAAGCTGTGTGTCGTCTGCATAGTTATGGTAGCTGATGTTGTTATTTTTTATTATCTGAGCTAGAGGGAGCATGTAGATATTGAAGAGGAGGGGACCCAGGATGGACCCTTGGGGAACCCCACATGTGATTTTTGTCATCTTTGATGTAAAGTTACCTACTGATACAAAAAATTCCCTGTCCTTTAAGTAGGATTTAAACCAGTAGAGAGCTGTACCAGAGAGACCGACCCAGTTCTCCAGGCGTTCTAACAGAATGGAGTGATCAACAGTATCAAATGCTGCACTGAGGTCCAATAGTACCAGCACGGTGGTTCTTCCACAGTCTGTATTTATATGGATGTCATTAAACACTTTGATGAGGACGGTCTCTGTGCTGTGGTGAGCACGGAAGCCAAACTGGAAAACATCAAAGCGGCTTGTCGTTGTTAAGAAGGTGTTTAAATGTTGACACACAGCTTTTTCAATAATCTTACTGAGAAGGGGAGGTTTGAGATGGGCCTGTAGTTCTGGAGTAATAGTTTGTCTAAATTGTTCTTTTTCAGCAGTGGTTTGATATTTGCTGTTTTTAGGGACTGGGGAAAAACACCTGACAGAAGGGACATATTTATTATCTGAGTCAAATTAGACACTATGACAGGCAAAACTTTCTTAAAGAAAGCTGTGGGTAGAACATCAAGGGAGCAGGAGGAGGAACCCAGCTGCAGCAAGATCTCCTGTAAGCATTTGTAGTTTATTTGGCTGAATTGGGACATTTGGTCAAGATCAATTCTATTTGGAAACAACTTTGGTACTGAACTTGATATGTATGTACAAAGTGATCCTCTGATCTTTAGGATTTTCTCAGTAAAGAAGATAGCAAATTCATTACAGGCCCTGGTGGAGTGGAGTTCAGAAGCCACGGACACAGGAGGGTTTGTTAACCTGTCGACTGTGGCAAATAATGCACGAGCATTATTAATGTTTTTGTTGATGATCTCAGAGAAAAAAAATTCTCTTGGATTTTTCAGTTGTACAGTCTCTCTTTGCAGTCTGTCTTTATAGATGTCATAGTGAACATGGAGTCTAGTCTTTCTCCACCTGCGTTCAGCTTTTCGACACTCCCTTTATTCATTTCTAACTGCTGGAGCATTTCTCCAAGGAGATTTTTCCTTCCCGGAAAAAACTTTCACTTTAACTGGAGCAATTCAGTCAATGATGTCTGGGACTTTATAATGAAAGTTGCAGCCCAAGGTTGAGGTAGCAGAGTAAGCTTGAATAAAGGTTTCCATGGCATTGTCCTTTAAAGTGTGTTTTCTTACGATGTCCCTTTGGCTAAATGAGTCACTGGAAATCATGCTTTTCAAAGGTAACAGAAAAATGATCAGATATGGCAAAATTGGCATTGACTTTAGAAATATTTAGACCTTTAGTGATGATCAAGTCTAAAATATGTCCCTGTTTGTGTGTTGGTTGTTTAACATTTTGAGTTAAACCAGAGTTTCTAAATGTGTCACACAGTTCTTTTGCACTTCTGTCTTCAGGGCTTTCAACATGAAAGTTAAAGTCTCCCACAATAATTAAACAGTCATAGCCAATGCACATCACAGACAGGAGGTCACTGAGACCATTAAAAAAGTTTAATGTGGACTTAGGAGGCCTGTAAACATTCAAAAACATAGTTTGTACCGGGCTCTTTACCTGGAGAGCCAAATGTTCAAAAGAGTCAAATTTTCCCAAAAACACCTTTTTACACTTTAGTGAATAATTAAACAATGTTGCTACTCCTCCACCTTTCCTTTGCTGTCTGCTCTCACAAAGAAAATTGTAGTTGGGAGGAGTCGACTCCAATTCAATCTGAAAAACTCACACAGAAAGAAAAGGCAATTAGAAGAATTTTATTGATCCAATATTTTTTGAGTTTGACGCTCAGACCTCGGCAGGAAAAATTCACGCTGAATTATACTTTAATATGCATAAGCAGGCGTATGAGAATAGGGATATTTCCCCCCAGGCCTGAAACTGGTGGTGGAGTGGAGATAAATAAAGTTTGTTCAGTCCATATGATGAACTGTTTGAGCTAGATGTCCAACTTGGATAAACACAGGTTTGCATGAACTGTCCATGATGAGCAAGCATGAAGCGATTGTGGAGAGGAAAAACTCCCCTTTGGGAAGAAACCTCTGGCAGAACCCGGCTCAACATGGCGGTCTTCTGCCGGACCGTTTTAAGGAGTGACTGGGAATTCCATAAGAGTCCAGGAGGAATTACACTCTGATGGGGACGAGGTTGAAAGAGGACCGTAGGAAAGCCAGGCGGAGCTTGCTACGATGGTGGAGAAGGGGATGGAGGTGGGTTGTATCCGGTCATCAGAGTCCAAACCGGACACACCCAGCCACTGCTTGCTCGCTGAAGAGAAGGCCGAGACGAGGATGTGGAGTTCTTTTAAGTTGAACCCAGGATGCTGATTGGCTTCGAGGAGGAGCAGTTCAAAGCTGATTGGCTTGCGTCAGAGGCGGATGAGTCTCTGATTGATGGAGGTAGGCAATAGAGTTTCTTCAGTTTGAATTTTCGCTTAAGCTCCATCAGAATGGCTGCTGCATTAAGTTCATGTAACCATGTTTCTGTTAAAAACATTACATGAAGGTTATTGTCAACAATGAAGTCATTAATTAAAAGGGATTTTCCTGACGGTGATCTAATGTTTAATAAACCCAGTTTATATGACTTTGTGGTTGATGATGTCTCTGTGGCAGGTTGCATTTGACAGTTTATGACTTATGTGTTTGGTCCTGTTTGTTAAGCTTTTGTTTTTCTTATTTCTGCTACGTATCATCACAGATATTCCATATTCTTTGACAAGAGGCCCAGGCTCAAGCTGGAAACTGTCATGTCTGATAAACGTGCTGCCAGGGCCCGGTCTGTATCACAGAGAAGTTAATTGGAGGTCCTGAGCACCAGAATGTTCAGTGATACAAAGAGGAGGATCTGGGGCTCTACGGCCGTTGGAAGATGCTGTTTTAGTCACAGAGCTTCGGTTGTCAGAAAAGCTATGTGGAGAGGATGTCAGCTGTATGCCAATCTTAAAGACTTGACTTGAAAATACTGTAGGGATTGAGGGGAAAGCATTAGGCTGGTTTAAATCTTATCTGTCGGACAGATTCCAGTTTGTTCATGTTAATAATAAATCTTCCTCAAACTCTAGGGTTACCTGTGGAGTACCACAGGGTTCAGTCCTTGGACCAATTCTCTTTACTATATATATGCTTCCGATCGGCAAAATTATCAGACAACATGGGATTAATTTCCACTGTTATGCTGATGATACTCAGCTATATTTATCCATAAATCCTGTTGAATCCAATCAATTACTTTGACTGCAGTTATGTCTTGATGACATCAAAAGCTGGATGACTTTAAATTTCCTGCATCTAAATTCTGACAAGACCGAAGTTGTAATCTTTGGGCCAGAGTCCTCAAAAAATAAACTTATTAACCAATCACTTAATCTGGGTGGCATTAACTTGGCCTCTGGCAAATAAGTAAAAAATCTTGGCGTTATTTTTGACCAAGACATGTCATTTAAATCCCATATTAAACAGGTTTCCAGAGTTTTCTTTTTTCACCTCCGGAATATCGCCAAAATTAGAAACATTCTGTCCAGGAGTGATGCTGAAAAACTAGTCCATGCATTTGTTACTTCAAGGCTGGACTATTGTAATTCTTTACTATCAGGAAGTCCACAAAATGCAGTTCGAAGCCTTCAGCTGATCCAAAATGCTGCAGTTTTGATGAAAATCAACAAGCGGGATCATATTTCTCCAATTTTAGCTTCCCTTCATTGAAGTGGCTCATGTTTCTTATCATTCTAGGACTTAAGAAGTGGAGGTTAACCAACAGTTTACCATGGTGTTTAGAATGTGTTTTTTTTTTTTGGGGGGGGGGGGGGGGGGTTGGGATGGAATTTTGGAGTGTATGTCTAAATATTTGTAGATCATCCAAGGGATGGATGTCTGAATATTTTATAGTTAGGGTCAGCTCCCTGCCCAAGATGCCTCAATCCTTCCAAGAGACAGGCTTCTGATGGAACTGAACTTTCAATGACTGTCGTCTCGTCCACAGGAACCCCTAGTGACTCTTTATCATTCCAGATCATGGCGGATGGACTTTTGGTAAATCCGAAAATGGAGAATCGGATCTGCCATTCTCTGATTTAAAGGGGGGAATGTTATGATATGATAAGGCCATCATGAATAATTGATCTCAGATTGAATATTGAGAGTGGAAGAGTTTAACAAAGAAATTCCACTGTGGCTGCAACATGAGACCCTCAAGGCTTGGACGGCCCTTCTTCTCAGCAGGGGTCCTGCTGAGACCCCTCCTTACAGATAAAAGTCACAGCACATCTCTTCAGGCTCTCTTCTCTTCAGCCCTCTTCACTTCTCAGACTTCTTTAGATCACCTCCTGCTCAGACCAGGAAAGAGCTGCTTCGGAGCATGGGCCCTGCACTGGCCCGACCGGCTCTCTCCAGCATCTGGAGAGAGCCTCTAGTCGCCCGGAGAACTTGTCCAGGCAGATCAGGTTAAGTTTGCTGTCTTAACCTCATAATAAGATGCAGTAAGAAGGGTCCTGCATGCCAAAAACAGTTTTGTTGCATTTCTCCTCAGCACACAGGGGAGAGAACCCCAGATTCCGCTGAAAGCCAGCAGCAGAGCCCATGTTGAATGCTCACGAGGGAAATCTGCTCAAATCGGACTGCAACCGGGTCCGAGAACGTCCTCGGACCAGGCCTCCGACCCGACCATGCTGTTAGCTCATGCTGCTGCAGAGCTAATGCTAGCCCGCCAACAGCTTCCTCCCTCAACGCTCCTTCCGAGAATGGCCGAAACTGGACAGAACTGACATGAGACAAAGGACAGAACTGACATGAGACAAAGGACAGGTTTGGGCAGCGAGTTGAGGGTGAAGTTAAAAGGTTTATTGGGAAATGTTTTGTAAACCATGGTGTTTAGAACAAAAGGGCTAACTGGTAGCTCGCGCTAGCCAAACTGCTATTAGCCTTGCTAACATCCGGTTTCGGACATTTCAAAAGGAGTTCGTTTTAAAGCATAAAGCATAACTGTTCTGCTCCACCATCCTTTGATGGTGCTATGAGCCTTATCCCCGCATTACTATCGAATATTAATGCTGGTAAAGGCAATTTTGATAACTTTATGTTGTAACCTCTTAGCCACCGAGTCGCTGGAGCGACCCCTAGCGCCCAGAGGTAGAATCGCATAGACAAAGGCAAGTGATTCTGAATTAAATGATTTTACAGGACAAACCGGTCCTCAGAATATTATTTCAACAAATAATGTTTTATTTACCTTGGGCTTTGCATTGTGAATGGATTGAAATACATGCCAAATGTTTTTAACTCCATTCCATGCTTTTGGAATCAGATCTGCAGTGAACCAGGATTCACTGAAGTATTAAGAGAGATAAGAGATAAGCTTTATTGATCTCACAGTGGAGAAATTCACTTGTCCCATCGGCTCAATAGTCAAAAATCAGAAGAAGGTGTCAAAGTAGGTAAGTAGAATAGGTTAGATACAGTTATACAGCTATATACAATATACAATTCTGTACACTCCTATGTATAAATATGTTATTGCACATATGTTATTATACAGTTTATACAGGACTATTGCACAGGCTTATTGCACAGTTTATACAGTTTATACAGGATTATTGCACAGGCTTAATGCACGGATTATAGCACCTTGTTTAAATAGCTTATTGCACATAAGTTATTACAGTTATTGTTGCAGCTGTGGTGCATGGTTGTAGTCGTTACTCTAATAGTTACACGTATAAAGCTATGATCAGGTAGCAGCAGGAATGAGTGACCTTTATAACATAATAATATAACACAATAATAATAATAATAATAATAATAATAATAATAATTAGTATATAAGTATTCTGATGAGGATCAACCACTTT
The DNA here is from genome assembly GCF_011125445.2 of Fundulus heteroclitus. Classification (NCBI taxonomy): domain Eukaryota; kingdom Metazoa; phylum Chordata; class Actinopteri; order Cyprinodontiformes; family Fundulidae; genus Fundulus; species Fundulus heteroclitus. Next base: position 32,775,917 of record NC_046374.1, read on the forward strand.
GTACGGAAGAGGATTAGGGCCACTCAAAAAAAAAGTCTACTCAATTCTGACTTTAATCTCAGAATTCTGACTTTTTTCTCAGAATTCTGAGATTAAAGTCAGAATTCTGACTTTTTTCTCAGAATTCTGACTTTTTTCTCAGAATTCTGAGATTAAAGTCAGAATTCTGAGATTAAAGTCAGAATACTGAATATTTTCTCAGAATTCTGACTTTTTTCTCAGAATTCTGAGATTAAAGTCAGAATTCTGTTTTCTCAGAATTCTGAGATTAAAGTCAGAATTCTGACTTTTTTCTCAGAATTCTGACTTTTTCCCCAGAATTCTGACTTTTTTTTTTTTTTTTGGGCGCCAGGAAGGAAGGGATGTTGGTGCAACCAGTTTCATTGACAGAGATGTGAGTTGTGTGGAAGGGCAGGTAACATATACTGGTGGAAAATGACGAAATTAAGCTACTTTTTACGTGCCCGAGGGATCCCTGAAGATACCGTTTCATTAATGGAAGAGCAGAAGGTGAGTAAAACAAGAAAGCTACTTTGGTATCTAAAACAAAACGGTTACAGCTAGCTGTTAGCATGTTTGTTAGTTTACGTCGATGAAATTGCCAATAGAATAGACAGCAGATGCGGTTTAGCAGAGTAAAATAGGGTTATATTAACAATTTTAAATGGGCATTCCACTGAGAATCTTCCCCAGCAATTTAAAATGGATTACTTTCACTGTGTTTTTAGAGTTTGACTGATGTTAAGACCTGGAGCTAAGAGGGCTAGCAGACGGCGTAGCAGGCTAGCCCTCTTGAAACAATGCTATGCTGATGAGCAGAGCTCTAACTGTCACGCATTTACCACATTTCACTGACTTCACACGCAACATATGGCATTTCTCACGCATAAAAATAACAAAGCCCATCTGGGCTGCGGATGATCCGTTCACAGCTCTGTCCGTCCAGAGGTGAGTCTAAGCCCGCCTTCTACAGAGCTGTTTCAGCTTCTCTCACAACTTGTGGCCATCAGTTTAACCAGTGGTGAAAGTAAGCCGGTACAGTCCGGTAATGCGTAGCAGGAGACGAGGTGGGCGAGCGGCTCCCAAATGAAGCCTTTATTCAGAACCAGTCATAGTTGCACGCTGGATCAGAAAACAGATTCGCTAACCAGATTCAGTCTAATACACAATTTAGTATGCTTATAAGTGTCATTCTTATTAATTCTGCCTTTTTAACTACATGTGACGTGTTTCTGTGCCTCAGCGCTCTTACTGCTCTTCTCTCCTCCCTTCACTCGGAACCAGGTGCATTTATCAGCGGCCACCATTCAAAACGTGAATCAGTACGTTTAATGTCCTCACAGCCGTAGCAAAATGTTCCAGTTAAAGTCAGTAGCAGAGTTAGCAGCTGTGTTTCATGCTATTTTGTTTTTAAGACACAGAACGAGTGGTGCTTCGGTGGGCGTGCTGCCTTGCGCTTTAATTCAGGTGCGCATAATTCCATTAAATTTATTTTTTTCTACGTCGGAGTTGCATTGTGAATGCATATCAAATATAAAACATATGAAATAGTAGGAAATACAATTCAAATGTTCTAAATCAGTTAAACTAATTTAACCTTGTTCCACATTCTTTAAGATGACTTTAGTTCTGTAACTTAGATCTGCAGTGAATCCAAGATTCACTCAAAAAGTCGTATGATGGTTGTAAAATATATTTGTCCCTTTTGTGTGTACATAGTTCCAGTTTATTTAATATAAATTTTCTTTAGTAGTTGTAGTTTCATTTTACTAGCCTAGTAAAGGATTTGTTGATTGGAATATATTGTTAAGTCAGGTAAACATTAAATCATCATGTTCTCTGGATCTTAATTTTATTTCTGATATTCACTGGACAATTCCTAACAGTTATTTAATAAACATTAAATAGGTTTGGAGATGGTAGGCCATAGTCACAGCTCGCTAAATAAAACTTAATGTGGGTTAAAGTTTTTTTGTTTCTCTCTCTCTCTCTCTCTCTCTCTCTCTCTCTCTCCAGTGGGAAGGCAAAATTATTTGAGGAATGGGTGAATAGATGGATAGAAAGAAACAGGCTATCAACAAACATGTGGTTGTTAGGATATCAACGAGGTCAAGTGGAACGAGCTGTTTATCCAAGAACTGCATGCCACACTTAGATGGCACTGACCCAAAAGATTGGCACATATCTATCAGATACCACCCTGGAGGTGACACAGCTTCCCTGCTGATGTCACAGTTTGGATGTGTACCGCCCTTGTATGGGTGTGTCCCGAGATCCCTTTATAATGTTTGTGTGATGAGCATTCGAGGCCTCCTGCCGATCAGGGGCCCATCAGCGCTGGTGTGACTGTAACTATTTCTCTGTCTTTACGTAGATAAAATATAACTAAAAGCATACTTGTCTGTTTTATGCGTCCTGCATTCAAGGTAATAAGTAAGTGGGGGTCACCTGACTGGATAAAACGAGCTGGGTCCACCGAGGGTGCTTCACCGTAGACGGGACATGGTGAAACAGTAACATGGTTAAAATATAACATCATGATCCCTTTGGCATGATTTACAATGTTTATTTTTGTGTGTTTTATTTGTAATACTTTTTACCTTAAATAGACTGTATGTCGTAATATCTTTCTACATGACAATCAATCTAGTCTTTTCTTGTTTTAAATAATGGATGGTCCCATTTACTAAAAGGGTACGCTATAGCTCCCTTCTTACATTATTTTATTTCTCCTAAAATCTGTAGATAGCTCTAATGTTATTTACGGGCAGTTTTTTTTTTTCCCACCCATGGGTGCAATGTTATTGGTGATCTTATTGATTTGTATGGAAAATGTTTTCTTGCTCTTTCTGCACAGATTGACTGTGATGTCATAGCGCTTATGGATGACGCAACTCTAGCAAATTACATCACCTCCTATGGAGACCGAATTGCCGTCTTCAATTTCTGCAGAAGCAAACAACCACTCTCAAAAAGAAAACAGGGACTTCTGCAGAGACTTCGTGAGAAAATGAAAAACAGAAAGGAAAGTACATCGGAGAACGCCTCATGCGAAAGAACAAGCCAGACAAAGAAGCAAAAAGCAACACGAAATGTTGAGATAGGATGGATACATAGTGATGGAAAAGTAACCAAACAGGTGAGAGCGAAGCAGGGAGGTGGCACTAGAAAAATTCAGATGGCCACTGACGCTGGATTAAGAGATATTCTTCAGGAAGGAAAGAAATTATTTTTCCCTGGTGGCAAATCTCCTAAGGGACCAGAAACAGATTTTGAGTTTGAGGTTTGGGACTTTAAACAAAACCACCTTACTGAAGACACCTGCCAGAGTATTGCCGCTATGTATGAAGCAGCAAGGCTGACAATGTTACGTTTCTACTTTTCAACAAAGCTAAAAGATCCTTAAGAAGAAGAAAGTGAGACATCTAATGTCATATTTGTCTTGGAAAGCAATAGCAGTGAAATTAATTCAAAACTTTTTTTTTTCATGAAAAGACCTTTCACTGTATCACTGCAAATAACACCAAAATACACCAACAATAAAATTTTCTACATTACAAACAGTGACAATTCACTGCATTGGCATAAGTTTTTACCTGAATAAGATTAAGAAAGCAGAATTGGATAAGACTTTTGTCCAAAAAATCTCCTGTGAAGTGGCCATCATCCTGAAAAGTTTGAAATAAGTTCATCCAAAACTGTGCACTCTGTTTGCGGAGGGTAGCCCACCAGCCTTCTATACGCTGGTTGGCTGTACTTCTTCCACAAATTAAGCTTTTTTTCCCCTGCAAAATTGTCTGTGTGGTTTCTCCGCAGAAAAATCTGCATTTGTTCAATGGAACTGTTTGAACACAGGAGGATACGTGCCTCTATCGGCACGTATCCTCTCTGGACATCCATTGACACCTGAAACTGTTTTCAGAAAATAACTTGAAATCAATTTAGGGTCATTATTAGTGGTATAAGCCTCCATTCATAAAACATAGCGACTAAAGCCATCTATACAGCCACTGATGGCAATGCCATAGGGTTTTAGTTTATCGTAGCCATCCATGTGCCAAAGCGCATTTGGTCCTCTGCATTGGTACTGGCGTCTTCTTAAACGTAGAGCTTGCCTCAGTTCCACACCTTGTGGGTCAACCAGTTTGATTATCCTTCTTACAGTGTCTTGTGACACCACAAATCCATTTTGAACTGCACGAAGATGTAGCCAACGATAACCTTGCATCTGTCCATTGGTCATGATTTCTTGTTGGACAAAAGCTAGCACTTCTTCCAGGTTTGACTGATTCTTCCGTCTGAACAGCCCAAATCTTTTACAAATTCTTTTTAGAGTTCGTACACTTATTATAGTCTGATGACTGTGTGCTAACATTGCAAGTATTTCTTTGTTAGTGAAAGAAAGCCTGAAGTACAGGCTGACTAGGTCATCTAAATCTGACATTTCTCAGACACTTCTCCTTCTTCTGACTTTTGACTATTGAGCCGATGGGACAAGTGAATTTCTCCACTGTGAGTTCAATAAAGCTTATCTTATCTTATCTTATCTTATTTCAGGAAGAGTGACTTTCACTTCAAGAGGTTCTGCAGAAGTCCTTGTCTTCTTTTTGAGACTGGTTGTTTGCTTTAGCAGAAATTGAAGAAGACAATTAGGTGTCCATTGGAAAGGATGTCATTTACCAGAGTTTTTTCATCCACCAGCACTATGACATCACAGTCAATCTGCACACAAACAGAAAGAAAAGACAATTACTTTCTTCAGCATTTTCCCTACAACTCACTATGATCACCGTTAACATTGCGCCCATAGGTAAGAAAAACAAACTCACTTAATAATGTAAGAGCTATCTACTGTTTAGAGGAGGAAAAAAATGTTGGAAGAAGGGAGCTATAGCGTACCCTTTTAGTAAATGGACCACCCATCATTTAAAAATAAGAAAGGATTGTAATGTAGAAAGATATTGAGAAATACAATTTAGGGTGAAAAATAGAACAAATAGAACACAAATAGAACACGCAAAAGGAAACATTCTAAATCATCCCAAAGTGATCCTGTTGTTATTTCTCATCTATATATTTGTAATGTTTCCGACACTGTACCACTATATGTGCACAACCGTGTTTATTGTTAGCTAGTAAAGTTAGAGATCTTTAGTCCTCCACCACCTATAACTATGTAAGCAAACAATCTATTCTCATTATTAATATATATAAACATGTATTTAACCTTTATTTCATCTTCTAAAAGTTACTCAATTCAACATGTGAGATATATTATTCATATAGGTGAGTAACAACCTATAATACAGCTCCTGCTCAATTTCCTTGGAAAACATTCAAATAGAAGAACAATAGCGTGCAACAGACCTAACTGGGATAATTCCAGCAATCGGCATCTGGTAAAGCCTCTATTCATGCATGTGATGTTACATTATGAAAGCTGTTTATTCCTCCATTGGCATAAGATGACAAACATGCTAACAGCTAGCTGTAACCGTTTTGTTTTAGATACCAAACTAGCTCTCTTGTTTTACTCACCTTCTGCTCTTCCGTTAATGAAACGGTATCTTCAGGGATCCCTCGGACACGTAAAAGGTCGCTTAATTCCGTCAATTTCCACCAGTATATATTACCTGCCCTTCCACACAACTCACATCTCTGTCAATGAAACTGGTTGCACCAACATCCCTTCCTTCCTGGCGCCCAAAAAAAAAAAGTCAGAATTCTGAGAAAAAAGTCAGAATTCTGACTTTATCTCAGAATTCTGAGAAAAAAGTCAGAATTCTGAGAAAAAAGTCAGAATTGAGTAGACTTTTTTTTTCTTTTTTTTTTTTGAGTGGCCCTAATCCTCTTCCGTACTAATCCTCTTCCGTAACTTTGTTTTGTCTTTTGTTTTTTGTTTTTTTGCATGTAAATAGTTCCTTAGCTTAGCTTATTTTTATCTTCATTTTGCTTAGTAGTTTAGTTAAGTTTTTATTAATCAAAATATTGTGTTAATTCAGGTAAACAGAATTACCCAGTGATGTTCTCTGGATGTTCATTGAATTTCTGTTATTAAATTCTTGAACTGGAAAATAAGTTGTCACTCCTTTATTCAAGGTGTGTGCAGGTTTTGCTGTTAAAAGATCGCTAGTGCTCAAATTCATCCCTTTCAACCATTGTCTTGATATCAGCTTAAGAGCTGATCATCACCAGACAATACTTAACAGACAGAGAGTTATTTATGAAACATTAAACAACTTTAAACAGTGTATAATTGCACAACATGATGAATGACCAACAGGTGTGGCTGACTGCAGAGGGAGTGAAGGGAAAGCTAAGTGAGGGGAATGAGGAGCTGAAAACTAAACAGAAAATAAAGTCAAATCATAACTAAAACCCTAACAAGGAGGAAAAACTGAAAAAAATAGTAAACAAAAGGCTGATCAAAACCTAAACCCTGACACACCATAACACAATCTTTTTTCCCTGAAAAAATATTGTAGTTGATTATAAAAGACACAAAATGAATAATCAGATTCACATCCAGCCAATGAACACATCTCAGATTATCATTAATCTATGGTATACTAGCCAGTTTAATACTGCACTAGTTAAGCGTTGACCCGTTGCTATTTAGTTATGACGCACTGAGGGGCTCATGTTGTACCTGTGGCTCGCATGTAAAATTAATCCCAAAGATTTTCTTGTTGTCAAAATTTGTTCCAGTCAGATAAACTATTTGTAAACAAATCCATTTATTCCATGATACAAGGCAACAGTGTTAACAATGACTCCGCCACAGCGGTCAAAAACTTGTATGCCTTTCTGGGTTCAACACTGGCCTGTTACAGTTTATAACCATCATCATCACCTTTCACAGCGACAGGTTTCTCATCTCAGTCTGCGCGCTGACCAGACAAATATCCTCTTTGGCGCGGGGCACTGTAGTGTGTAATTACGCAAGCTGAAGGCTGAGTTTGAAGTTGTTCTCTGAGCGCGTTGTTTCTAGTCGGAGCGGACAAAATTATAACTTTCTGCTTCGCTTTTAGCCCACTAATAGTCTTAAATGGGGAATCCTATGGGAAAAATAATATTTTTTATGCACTGCAACCCCAGAATTGATGAGTAAAGGCACAGCTTTTCAAGCTTTGCTTCTCAATGGTTCCTAAGTGACAGTGGAAAAAAACAATTTTTGGTAACGTCTGGTATCAGCATAATTTATACTTAATGATACCAGTTTGAGGCGGTGAGGTGGGTGGATTAAAATAGTATAAAATTGAAATAAACAGTGGCAAAAATACATAAATAGAAACTGTAAAAGGCTCCTTTAGTGGGAAGAGCATGCATGACAGGTCTGAGCTGAAGCCCCTGATGACAAGTTCCTTAAAAGTGCCCGCTTAAATTACATGTAATTTAATTTTTGAATTCAAGCACAAGTCGATGCGGGTGCACCAGCCCACCGAAGTAACAATGGTTCTGTGTTGTTAAACAAAATAGCATGAAACACAACTACTAACTCTCCTATTGACTTTAATTGGGACATTTTGCTACAGGTGGGAGGACATTAAACACATTAAACATTTCACATTTGAAGGCTGGCTGCTAATAAAAGCTCCTGGCTCTGAGGGAAGGGAGGGGAGAGGATCAGTAATAGCGCTGAAGCACAGAAACACTTGTAGTTTAAAACTGCTAAATTAATTAAAACAAAACTTAGAAATAGACTAAGAGGGGTTTAAGGCCGATGTGACCACTCTTCCTGCTTCTCTGTTAACATGAACTGCAGCAGGAATTATTTCCACAAGTTGTGAAATAAGCTGAAACAGTTTCGTAGAAGGCAGGGTTTTGACTGAGCTCTGAAGGGCAGTACTGTGAATGGATCATCCGCAGCCCAGTTGACCCATTATTTTTATGAGAAATGCCATGTGTGTTTTGTGAAGTCAGTGAAATGTATGTGTCATACGGTCATTGCGTAAAAGTTGAGAGTTCTTTTTTGTCTTGTCCAAACCTCCTACAGCCTGATGGTTCAAGACATCAGCTCCACTCACTTCCCCCATGAGCTAAGCGGAATGTGTCGACAGATTAAACCCTGCTCACTTCCGCAATAAGCAGCAAGGCACACACAGAGCGGAACATCTAACCTGAGCACACAACTCTCCTGACCATTCTAGTCTTCTTTCCCTTTAAGAGAGCAGGTCCAGATTCTCCCTCACGGTACAAACTCCCTCTTTTAAAGCTCCATCATGTGCTTTAGTCTCAATAAAAACTATAAATTCAATTTCTATCATTGTTTCTAGTTCTGAAACAGGTTCTCTAGATGTCAGAAAACAGAAGCTCACTTTGTTTTTCTAGATTAAATAAATCTATATATTTGAACACTATCAACCCTGCTTATATATAAACATGGATATAAAGATTTTCTTAACTCGAACATTAAATTGAACAACTAACAGAAAACAGTAAAGCACGACATACATAGGCTACTCACCGTCTCTTCTGTCCCTTCAGCCCAACTCTTCTCCGTGCTCTGACGCTGTTTGGTAGACAGGCTGAATACAGAGATGGGTGTAAATGCCTCCCATTCTAAAGGTATGAGAATAAACTCGTTCTACAACTAGAAACCCTTCTCAGCTTGGAAGAGGAGGAGTCATTCTATTGGTAAATCATTCTACCTCTTAAGGTTTTTTCTCTGTATATTCAGCCAACCTGCTTGGAGCACAGAGTAGCATTGGGCTGAAGGAACAAAAGAGAAGGTGAGTAACTTATGTCTGCTGTGTTTTACTGTTTTATCTTTTAGTTGTTTAAAGTTCACCTACAGCTGACAGGGGACATGAATAGTTTCTCAAATTGTATTATTTATCTGAAAATCATTTAATGTTCAAGCTAAGAAAACCTTTATATCCATATTTATATAGAAGTAGGATGTTTTTTATTCCCGCCACTCCAACACAAAACTACTTTGGCCAAGACCAGTTTTTGTTGCAACCTCTGAAGCTCGTTTAGTCGCTGATGTAAAATATCAGAATGTGCGGTTTGCAGACCTCTGGTGTTCAGGAAATTCAATTCAATTCAATTCAATTGTATTTATATAGCGACCAATTCATGAAACATGTCATCTCAAGGCACTTTACAAAGTCAAGTTCAATCATATTATACAGATTGGGTCAGATTATACAGATTGGTCAAAAATGTCCTATATAAGGAAACCAGTTGATTGCATCAAAGTCCCGACAAGCAGCATTCACTCCTGGAGAAGCATAGAGCTACAGGGAGAGTCATCTGCATTGTACATGGCTTTGCTGCAATCCCTCATACTGAGCAAGCATGAAGCGACAGTAGGAAGAAAAACTCCCCATTAACGGGAAGGAAAAACCTCCGGCAGAACCAGGCTCAGTATGAACGGTCATCTGCCTCGACCGACTGGGGTTACAGAAGACAGAACAGAGACACAACAAGAGAGACAAAAAAGCACAGAAGCACACATTGATCTAGTAATCTGTTCTACATTAGATGGTAAGGGAACACTTCAATCCTCCAGCTGCATCTGATCAAGCAGTTTGACTTGAAGAGCAACAAGCAGAGCTCTTAACCCTCATAAAATAGACAAACCAGTGGATGCAAGTTTAAACAACTAAATAGAATATGATTGTTAGATAACTTGAACCAGACTGTTGCTGATTCCAGTAATAGTTTTTGTTTTAGGGTCATGAGTCTTCCTTCGAGTCCTGTTCAGCGACCATGGTCCTCTCACTTGGTTCCTTTTCTCTCTGGTTCTGTTGGACCTCTTTAACCTTTCTGACAGACTGGCTCCCTGAACATGACCCTTAACCCCTGTTTGCTCCCTGGGCGCCACACAGTGGTAGCCCACTGCTCCCAAAGGGGATGGGTTAAATGCAGAAGTGAATTTCTCCATTGTGAGATGAATAAAGTATCAATTATTATTATCTAACCTAATATTTAGTTTAGATCAGTCTTCTGGCCTTCTGACGCTAAACTTAGTGAAGAACTCATGAAGTCTGTTATTTAACAAATAAACTCATTACTTCTCTGTTTACTTATTTTTAGGGATGACACCCTCTGATAATCGGCCAGATTAACTTCCTCAGTCCTTGAGCAACAAACTCAGACTGATCAGTGTTTTCTCTTTCCTCTGTTTGATCAAAGAGCTCCCCTGTTTATTTTAGAAAATAATTTGATATTTTTAAATCAATGTTACTGAATTTAATGCTGTTTATGTGTGTTTTTGTACAGTGCTTTGGTCTCTGTGTGTTTAAAGTGCTTTCTAAATAAAGTTGATGGATTGGATTGATAGGAGGATTAATGCAAAGATGAAAACTCAGGTTGTTGTTTGCTTTCTGTTACAGTAGTTCTCTGCAGCTCAAACACTGAAATGGTGACAAAATATAATTTTAATAAATTTCCCAGCATTTTAAATTCATCAAATAATCTGAGGTGTTCTGGTAACTGACTGGGAGTCGTGCTGATTGTGGGAATCTCTTCAAAAAGGTCTCTGGTTGAAGAATCGTACCAAATCAGTCCTAAAATGTGTAAAATGAGTTTTTAATGAGGAGAAAAGCAGAAACAATGTTCAGGACCAGTCTGACTCTAAACTCTCACTCTGGGCTTTGCTCCAGATCTCCTGAGGAAAAACACCAAGCATCAACCCTGATCCTCTGGATTACAGGAACCAGACTTCATCGGCTTGTTGGCTTCCCAACATCTCTCTGCTTTTACTGAAGAAGCTTCTAGTTATTTATCACTTTACTGATCATTAATTAAAATTAAAACATGTGTTGCTCTGAATGATCAGAACAGTTCTGACTGGAAGAGACTGAATGGAGACATTTATAGAGTGATGGTCTGAAGCTGCTGTGGTCTGGATCAAATCAATTCACTTTATCTATAGAACATCAGTTACCAACATGTCATCTGAAGGGACTTTACTAAACAAAGAAAAGATAAATAAAAGTGATTAAACTGTAGAACCCACAGAACAGTTTTACCTTCAGGGAAGCTGAACGGAGCAAAGAAAAGTCTGCAGAAACTGGACGGATTGAACTCTGAGCTTAAATCTTCTGATGGCTCCAGTTTCCACTGAGAGGCTTTTATTCAGCAGTTTAGGGCTGAAGGAAGGTCCAAATGGCTCCAGAGGAGGTTCTGTAGATGGAAAAGAACTCCATGAAGTGATGGTGGCAGTCTGCTGCTCTAACATCTAGTCTTTCTAGATCTAAGCTGCAGCCTCCACAAGCATAAAGATCTTTGTCGGTCTCTCTGGTTCTGGAGTCAAAGTTGGTCTCTGAGGTTGAAGCTGATCAGCAGCTGCTGGAAAAAAAATTATTATTTATCTTCAAAACTTAGAGGTTATAAATTTATAATAATACTTTTTATGTATCTGAATATACCAGTTTAATTCATCTGTCAGTTAATCAGGTGGAAACATCATCACTGTATGAAATCTAGAAACCCAGGAGTGATTTAATGGATGTTCTGCTTCCTCTCCTAAAATCAAAGAAACTCCTCCCTGAGTTTCCGATAATCTGGACCAAACTGCTGCTGTTCAGCTTCTGCCTAAATCTCAAAGCTGAGGTGTTTGGGCTAAATCTGCTGAAGAAGCAGAAACAGTGACACAGGTCAGAGGTCAGAGGTTCTAGTCCATGGGTGTACTGGGACCATTACGTATTCTGACCATGCCACCACCAGCGTAACCTTAGAACCTGCAGGTGTGTTTTGTCCTCTCAGAAGGTTCCTGAAGGTTCCTGCTCTGATTCCTTATTGCAGCGCTTTCCCACCTGCATGCCAGTAGCAGCTATTGCAGCCTTACTGCTGCACTGAAGGGCCACTTGTAAAAAATGTTATTCAAACCCACATCATGTTTTTAATTTACCAATTCACTGTTTAATTTTCACATTCAAGTTATTTTCCACGGGCTCTTTGGTAACCATATTTTAAAAATTTCAGCACTTTTAAACCTTTGTTTAATTGAGTCGGTTGTGACCCCTGGTTCCTGAGACTAAGCTCCTTATCAAACTACTGTGCAGGACAGGCTGCTGGCCTCTTCACTGTTCACCTCTAGTGGTTCTATCTTAGTATGCCTGCTCCTTTATGAAGGAAAACTTCCATTTAGTCCACTTTGCTGCATCAGTGGCCAGAGCTGGTTTCTTCTCTAGCCTCTCCCTCTCTGCTCTCCCTTTGTTTTACATCTCTCTTCGCTGCATTTGATACATTTTTACAAAGAGCAAACGGAGGTTGTGATTTCTTTGTTGTTGCTTTAATGAATAAATCGGTGGAGCAGAGTCTGAAAGTGGCTGACAATAGCTCTGCTGTGTGGGCAGAGAACATCAGCCTCATGGGGAAGTAAAGGGAGGAGACGTGGACAGGTAGACACACCTGGGAGCCGCAGGAGGGTTTTTATTAAGAGGGACCAGAACCTCTGCGATCATTAAACGGGCCACCGGGAAAAGTCCTGATTGGCCCGATGGCAGTCCGCCCTGTTCTGGACTAATTTAGAGATTCCCTCTCATGGTACAAACTTATCTAATGCTCGATCAGAGGAATCCCCCTGACTTGAAACTTGGCTGAGTCATATCAGCCAAGTTTGAAATGAAAATGTTCCACTGAGAGAATGAGAGACGTTTCTTAATCAGCCTGCGAACATGCACGGACCACAGAGAAGAAGAGTTGTGCTGTAGGAACATAAACTGTTCTGTTGAATTTCTGTAGACTTTGTTCAGAGGTTGATGATCAGATAAACTCTCCCAGTTCATCTCTCTCCGTTTCTGTAGCTCAACGTTTTCTTGCTCGTGTTTTGTCATGTTCTTGTGTAGATGTGTTTCCTGCGTATTTAACTGCCTTTTTACAAAACATACAGCTTGCCGTGGCATAAAAAGAGACAAACGACATCTCTCTCTCTCTCTCTCTCTCTCTCTCTCTCTCTCTCTCTCTCTCTCGCTCTCTCTCTCTCTCTCACACACACACACAGTTGTTTGTGTGTTGAGTGGGCGGGGCCGGGCTTAGTCACGTGACTATTTTTAAGGAGCTGACGAGGTGAAAAATTGCACATACTGGTAAGGATGACCTCAGTGGCATTTCTGCAGTCAGTGCGTCCGGGAGGGGATAAAAAGCATTGATCTTTTAAACGAGTATTGTTCAATATGAATACCAGCTTTGGTATCAATATTATGAATACTAGGATCGATCCACACTCCTGTACAGGGTAGAATTATGTGGAAGCAACAGAGAAGGTGAGTAGTTTATGTCTCCTGTTTTTAACTTTTTTGTCTGTTAGTTGTTTATTGTTCACCTACAGCTGACAGGGGGACATGAATAGCTTGTCAGAATTGTATTATTTATCTAAAAATCATTTAATGTTCAGGTTAAGAAAACCTTTATGTCCACATTTATATTGAGGTAGGGTTGATAGTGTTTAAAGAGATGGATTTATTTAATCTAGAAAAACAAAGTGAGCTTCTGTGTTCTGACATCTAGAGAACCTGTTTCAGAACCAGAAACAATGATAGAAACTGAATTTATAGTTTTTATTGAGACTAAAGCACATAATGAAGCTTTAAAGGAGGGAGTTTGTACCGTGAGAGAGAATCTGGAGCTGATCTACTAAAGAGAAAGAAGACTAGCGACGTTAGGAACCATTAATCTTTCCCTTTTAGTTTGTCCTCTGTCTGTCTGTCTGTCTGTCTGTCTGTCTGTCTGTCTGTCTGTCTGTCTGTCTGTCTGTCTGTCTGTCTGTCTGTCTGTCTGTCTGTCTGTCTGTCTGTCTGTCTGTCTGTCAGTCGGCATCACAAGGCGTGATCTGTTGATAGCTGCTAGATCTTAAGGTTTACTTTAGAATGGATAATAGTCCTTAAATTATCTACAAGTGAATGAGGATAATTTAAGGGACCAGGAAGTGGTCTCTGGAGACGTGGGTATACTGACAGTTTTTAAACACAGCCCAGAAATATGCCCTTTTTTTTTTTTTTAGAAACAATCACATGAAAGACTGCTCTGTTTAGTTTACCCAAAAATCCATCAGTAGTGTTTACTTATTGTCACATAATTTCTGCTACTTGATCTTAGGTAAGAAGTATTATGAAATCACTAAACCAATACTGGCCCCGAAACTTGTAAGAGACAGCTATACGTTTCAGTGAACTATTCCTTATTCCTGAGTTCATGTATGGACTCTTTTATAAGCTGATTAGCAACAGTTACTGTGGGATGGAGTGTGTCATTATTATAAAATTAACATAACCTAATCAGAAGCACTTTGTAGGTATTACTACTTGAAATTAAAATACAGATAAGGCAAACATGGTGTTGCAGTTATTTTTATTTATTTTTTGTTATTTATTTACATAAAACACCTCAGATATAAATGCGACATCCTTGTTGATATTTCATCTTAAATTAATGGAATCAAACACATTCAAACCAATCAGATAAACTGAAAAAAATCTAATTATTCAACAAAACAATATGTTATACAATATGTAACAAAACAATAATATTTGAAAAAAAAAATGCATTTACAGCACATCAACAGTAGTGTACTCTGTCAACGCAGTAATCTTTGCTCATATTACAGTATATTCCAGACAGACTTGCTTTCTGCAGGAAAGCAAGTCTCCTCCTCTGCTTAAGGTTTTTGTGATTTTTATTATATTGTTAAAATACAGTATAATAATAAAAACAACAACAACAACAACAACAACAATAATGTTAGGTTCATAGTGTTTTTTTCCTAATCCACCTCATATCTTTCAAGCCTTATGTAATTTTTTCTGTGTTGTGTGCACTTGCCTGTTGCTTTAATTCTATACATTTCCTAATGGAGGGATACATGAAGGACCAGCTAATGTTATCTTATCTTAATAACACTTTTTAATTAATAACACTCTTTCAAGGTCTTAATTACACTTTATGTCGGGACAATGAGAGAAGTTTCGTCTACTCACTCCATTTCTGTTGTTCGACGTTTCTTGTTCATGGTTTTTCATGTGCTTACATAAATTTAATAAGTGTAAATATACATTTCCACTGGCTTTTTACAGCTTGCTTTCATTTTTGGTATTAAAATATAGCCATCAGAGGGTGTCATCCCTAAATATAAGTAAATAGAGAAGTGATGAGTTTATGTGCTGAATAACAGACTTCCTGAATTCTTCACTAAGTTTAGTGTCAGAAGCCCAGAAGATTCACCAAATGTAAAAGTTAAGTTATGTATGGGAACAGCCAGGTTTTTGTAGCTTTAACTTTCCGCCCAGTGGTTCATAGCCGCTCACGTTACTTGAGCTTTGAATTTCCCCTTTCTGTGGTTTGGCAACAAGCCAGTGAAGCGTAACATACAAGATGAGTCAGGCTCCTATTGCTGCACAGATATGGCAGGCCTTTTTAACATAAAATTGGCTTCACCTCACTTACGTTCCAGGTATCTTAAATTCATTTTTGATCAGACATAATAGTTAATTAGGATATCTGTATTTGACTAAGCAGAATACCAATTTCAGATATCTTGAATTCTGACTAGTCCAAATGACGTCAGATGTACCATTAGTTTGTATGGGGGCTCCAATTTAAGACATCTTAAATACATTACTTAATATCTGAAAGGTATATTTCAGATATCAACAATCAGATTATGACGAGTCAAAAGGTAAATTTGAAATATCTCTGTTTTTGTTCTGACTAATCATTCCAATTAAAGATATCTTACTTTGTTATTCAAGATATCTTGAATGTATTTTAAGATATCTCAAAGTAAGATTTGACTAGTGTAAATTGAAATGTAGAAATCTTAAGAGCAAATAATGACCTAACCAAAACTATATTTTAAATGTCTAGAATTGTATTTTTGTTTGGTCAAAATTCGTTTGAAGATATCTGAAAAAATAATTAGTGATATCTTGACCATTTTTAATCTAGTCGGCCTTTGTTTATCAGATATCTTGAATTATCATTCCGACTAGTAAATAAATGTCATTTGCGTAGCATTTTTAGGGGAAAGTTTAAAGCATCTTTACTGGCGTTTGCTATTCAGTGGTCTGCAATGTCAGATATATCCAGAGCTAATTCTCATGTTTTTAACACATAATTTTTAGTGCTGCAGCTTAAGATATCTCAATTATGAACGCTGGAGAAAGGTACCAGCAACCCCCGTGGATCAGAAAATGGATGGATGGATATCTCAGTCATAATTCCGTATGTGTGATCCTTCAAATGACAAATCAGGTGACGTCGTTTAAGATTTCACAAAAGGCATTTAGATTCTCCAAAATGTGATTGAAGATATCTTGAGTCATTCTTCTTACTAGTCAGAATATAAATGCAGATATCTTAAAGTACCATTCAGGATAATCAAAATGTAGTTTTTACTAGTCAAAAGCTGTTTTTGAATATCTTAAATGTATTTACAGATAATCAGAAGAAGCTGATGTTGTGTTAAAATGGCTTTCCATACTGGGGCAAGTATATCTCTAACAAGCTGGAACAAGGAAAGGAGGCAGGTCTCTTAAACCGGTTCTGGCCTGTTTTCCCAACTTATTCTTATAAACAGAGGATGAGGAGCCTGTATTTCAACACCGCTTCCTGGAAATTAAAGCAAACTTTACTGTGGCCTGTACACTTCATCTGGCTCTTTCTGTTCACATTTTAATCAAGATGAAAAGAGCTGAAAATGTGATCTTGATGGAAGCTTTAATGAGAACACAGTTACATTTGAAACAATCTGGCATTAAAGTCTTTATAAATCTTTTTTCTTTATTGTTTATTGTGTTTAGAAATGTGTAAAACAAACTGTGTGAACTGTCTTTATCAAAGTCAGAGCAGTAGTTGTTCCTAAAGAGTGATTCATTTAATTAATAGTTTACTATTTCATCAATTGTGAAAAGCTGGAATAAACAGTAGAGCTAATGATGTCAGTGTGAGTTTGTTGCACCAGGACAGAGGAAGGTGGTCTGGGTTAACAGAGGATTGTAGAATGTAGTTTATTTACAAATGCATAAAAAGATTAGAAACTTTTATTTCTGAAAACAGCCAGGTTGTGAATGTTGAACTAGGGTTGGTCTCTGAAGTGTGAAACAGGACACCCTAATCCACACATCAATGGACAATATAGTTTAATATAGTTTAATTAAATATAGTTTTACAGACAGAGGATCTGAGCTGTGATCAGAAACATATCAGTAGTGCCAGTGAAGGGAAGCCTTGACTCTGGATTTACAGCCTTTCTGGGGCTGGTGGTGGAATAAGGAACCAGAGAATTGTATCTCTGTCGTGTCTGTAGGTGTGGTAGGAAGGGACATGGCTCAAAGTAGGCCAATCTGCCGGAGCTATAAAGCTACAAAACTCCGGTTGATTATTTAGTGTCAGTCTTTCCACGCTGGGTTGTAAGACCTGATCCAGCTTTTTGTTTCTTCACAATGGCTCTCCTGGTAACATCTCTCTGCTTTCTCTTGGGATGTTTTTATCGACAGGTACAGGTAAGTCTGTTGACTCTTTTCTATTATCATTAAACATTTATTTATAAAAGTAGTTCCATTAAAGGGCGTGTACAGGTTTTGCTGTAGGGCTTTTTTCCTTCAACAGCAGTTTGTTCCTTTTTTAAAAATAAAAATCTAAATTACCCAGTAATAGTTCTTGTTTTAGGGTCATGAGTCTTTCTACCAGTCCAGTTCAGAGACCAGGGTCCTCTCCTTGGTTCCAGTTATCTCTGGTTCTGCTGTGGAACCTCAGCGGTTCTGTTGGACCTCTTTAACCTTTCTGCTCTGTTCTTCTTCTCTGTCCTGCAGTTCAGGAAAACATCACAGCTGTACCTGGACAGAACGTCTCTCTGCCATGTCAAGTCCCCAACAAGAAACCTGCTGTCTTTGTAAAGTGGACCCGACCTGATCTAGAACCAGAATATGTCCTCCTGTTCAGAGATGATCAGCTGGATCCAGAACTCCAGCATCCATCTTATCAGAACCGGGTGGACCTGCAGGACAGACAGATGAAGGATGGAGACGTGTCTTTGGTTCTGGAGAACGTGACGACTAACGACAGAGGAACATACGAGTGTCGAGTTTTTCAGAGGGAAGCAAACCGAAGGAAGAGACACACTTTGACCTCTGACCCCATCGCTGTCATCGTCCTGGATGTAGCTCCTCCTCCAGGTGAGCTGTCAGTGCGTCTCTTTGTCTTTAGAGTTTCCAGCAGCTCCCTGGTTGTTGTGAGAGTGAAACAGGCCAGAAAAATGTATGAGGTAATAAATATATAGTGTGTGTGTGTTTCATTATCAAGAAAAAACATCCAATTAGATTAATTAAAATAATCATAAGAGTACCAATGACAGGGTTTACTGCAGCTACATAGAAGTAGATCCATCCATCTACTGTCTTTCGCTTATCCAAGATGGAATGGTAGGTGCAACAGGTCCAGGAGACAAACCCAGATATATCTCTCTCCTGTGACTTCCTCTAGCTCATTCTAGGAGATTCCAAGGCATTCCCAGCCAAGACGAGATGTACAGTCCAGTTCTGGATTTTCCCCTGGGTCTCTTCTCAGAGAGATGCCTTCAGAAAACTCCCAAAGCAAAGCATCTGATCAGATAGAGACACCACCTCAACCGGCACCTTTCAGTGTGGAGAAGCAGCAGCTCTACTTTGAGCTCCCACAGGATAACCTCACCCCATCTCTTTTTTTTCACTATGGCCATAGCAGTACTTCATCCACTTGTGAAAGTAAAATCTGTTGGGCTCATTTTGGCATTAAGACAACAATTCTTACTGTCCGCATTGCCAGCAGGACATTATAAAAAAAAACACACCTGATCCCATCTCTAAGGTTAACCTTCCAGAGGAAGCTCACTTGGATAGGTGATCTCATTCTTTTGATCATGATCCATACCTTATATGGGACAGTAGTAATGTAGACAGAGTGGGAAATCGAGAACTTTTCTTCTTGGCTCAGCTCGTCTGCACCAGTGTTAACAAGGGTGTGGCATAGTGCTGGTGGTACTTGTCAGGCCAGGTCTGCCTCAACATGACCTTTATCAAAGAAGTATAAGGGTTTTTTGACTGGAGAGATCAAAAGGATTCCTGGAGGTTCTACTGCTGATAATTTTACTAAAGAGCGGTATGCTACGCCTGGAGGAGGAGAGACACCGGTGAGAGCTACGCCTTGTTATTTTGACTGCTGTAGTGGATTTTATAACTGCCCCAATGGTTTTGTCTTTTGAACATTTCTTTGTTTTGTGCTGGAAACTGACTGAATACGAGGAACTAGAAGAGTTGTTTCTGACGCCTTTTTTTCTGGAGGAACGTGATTTTTGAAGAGATCCTCAATTTTGTTTAGGGTTTGGACAATTCATAATTTATTTATCAGGTGGTACGGGGTGGTGTTTTAAATATCCCGCGCTGGCACAGGTGTCAGTTGGCTAACGTTTCATTTTCTTTATTCTTCCTGTCATCCACTTAAAGGCCTAACAGCTGATCATAAATAACAAAACCCATAAAAGACCCCCTCTCCTCTCAAACATCCAGAGAAAGCTTTCCCAGAGAGGCTAAAACTGTGATCCCTAGATGATTGGAATGCACTCTCCAGTCCCTTTTCTTGAAAATAGGGACCGCCACCCGAGTCTGCCACTCCAGAAGTGTTGTCCCAGTCCTCCTTGTGATGTTAAAGCAAAATGTCCACCATGACAGCCTTGCAATGTCAACAGCCTTCAGAAACTCAGGCCAAAACTCATCCACTCCTGGTGCTGGGGAGTTTTTTA
Organism: Fundulus heteroclitus; assembly: GCF_011125445.2. NCBI lineage: Eukaryota > Metazoa > Chordata > Actinopteri > Cyprinodontiformes > Fundulidae > Fundulus > Fundulus heteroclitus. Next base: position 32,795,643 of record NC_046374.1, read on the forward strand.
ACTACTTTGGGAACTTCTGAGCTCCCAGCCAGGAGCTGGGTTCCAGAGCCCATGCTGTGTATCCAGTTATTTCTAGCTGGTACTGTTCAACCTCACACAGTAGCTCTGTGCTCACCGGTGAGGTAACATTCCTCTTCCTTTAAGCCAGTTTATGGCACCAGCGATCAGAACGCCAGGGCCACACCCTCACCTGCCACCCTGCATTGAACTCGATCCTGACGTCTCTGCTGGTGGTGGGTCACTCTGTAGCTTCTTAGTGCTGAGCCTGGCTGAGGCCCAGGAGGTAGAAGCCAACAAAATGTATTTATTTATTATCTGTGAATGAATTAAAAACACTTCAGATGAAACATAAACTAGTTTATAATCTGTGGAAAGTAAGTAAATGGCAGCAACTAATATATAAACAAGATTTTATTAGGTTTTCATGCTTTTAGAGAGAAACTACTCATTTTTGTTATTTTGTGGCTCTCTGTGAAAAAAATTGTTCAAACAAAAAACTAAATATGCTTAAAGGTGAACTGGCTTTAGAAGTCATTGTGGGGCTGCTGTGTCTAATCTAAGGGGGGAAAGTCCCTTCATCACTGAATGTAGTTCTGGTTCTGCAGTGAAGGTGTCAGATCAGATGTTTGTGTTCTCTAAAGATGTTGTAGATGAGAGTCTGGAGAAAGCAGCTGGTCTGGATGCAGTAGATGATGTGTCAGCAGTTTAGAGAGCAAATGGATCCTGTTGGGTTCTGCAGCTCTACTCACACCTGATTCTGTGTTGCAGAGAACATGGAGGGACGCACCGAGGATGGAAGCAGTCATCAACATACTGGACTGATGGCTGTAGCTGGACTGATTATCACAGTAGCTGTTGGAGTGGTTGTTATTCATAATCACTGAATCCCTCCATAAAAGAAGCAGAGGCTGAACAGGCCGTTAGATTAGTTTCCTCCCAGTCTGCTCTGTCATTTCTCTCCCTCTGCTCCACCTCCACTGCTATCAGCTGTGACTCCACCTGGTCCTCCTGGTTTCTCTGTCCTCCCAGTATTTAAGCAGTTCTACTGAATGTCCATGTCGCTGCTTCCTCCATTTGTTCCCTGCCGGTTACTGTAAATGTTGCGTTATACTGACACCTACTGGACGGGAAACAACACTGCAGGCTACTGAGGTGAAACTCATCTGACAAACTGATATTTAAGTATACAGTTAAAAAAAAATACAAAAAAAAAAAACATATTTTGTACTGTTTAATATCTCGATCTAAATGATTTAATTGTAAATTATCATTGATATTTTTTTAAATACAGTTAAAGTGAATGTGCCATAATGTAAAAAATTTTAAGTGAAGGTTGTTTGGATGTGATGTTGCTTATTAAGTCATCACTACTGCAAGATGATTTTTTTTCATTAAAGTTTTTGTTTAAATAAATATTTAAAATGTTTTGCATTTGGGCGATTCCATCTTTTGAAGCAAGTTCTCCAGCTTTAGAGAACTTCTGGAACTTCTGCTCCAGGAACTGATGAGGCTGGTGGGGAGAAAAATTAAAGGGACATGCGAAAAAGTTTTATTCTGTAATTTAAATGTATTTAAATAAACAGTAAATTGAATATTCCTGGGAAAAACTAATTATATATCTAAAATAAATTACACAGGAGAGGAACCACACATGAAGGTGGGCTGATCAGACGGCTGTGTTGGATTACACCGTAAAGCTATTATTATTATTATGATTATTATTATTATTATTATCCTGTTTAAGGAATATTATTAAGAAATATTTTTATATGTATAAATATTTATAATCTGTTAACATGCTCAATTACCACAGGCCTAGAAAACTTTAATAAACTGAAGCTTGGGTTATCTGAATGAGTTAATGAAGATGATAAATAATTATCATGACCGTGATAGAAGTGATGATAATAAAAGCAGAAAATCAGATCAGATTCTTTTCATATTAATATATTTAAAATATATCAATGCAGGAAGGCTGATAACAATTCAGACTTATTATTACATAGATAATATCCTATTATACCACTTTTGTCACTGAACGACTTGTCATCTTGTTTCAACAACTTCATTTACAAAGACATTTATTTACAATAAGATGGAAAAAAAACTAATCATTTTTTCCACTGATGACATCATCAACAAGCGACTGAAGCAGCATGAGGTAAAGAAAGTCAAATCTTGCTGTTAATCTGTGTGAAGCGTTCAGAAAAAGCTCATCACTGACTGAGTGTCCAGGAGGATCTCAGGATGATCAGACTGCAGACAGAGGTTCTGGTTCCAGTGGGTAATCCTGTTAAACTGTGGAGCTCTGAGCAGAACATCAGAGAAATTCTGATAACTTCAGTGAGTCAGGACCAGAACCAAGACCCGTACTTCAGAGATCATCAGATCATGTGACTTCTGGAGATAAGTGATCTGGGCTTGGTTTGCAGCAACAGGACCTGGACACCTTGCAGTCCTTCCATCCACCAGGAACTCCTCGGTCTACCAGAGTGATGAAGAGTCAGATGTGAGGACATCTGTCCTGCAGCAGCTTCAGGGACCTTCAGCGTTCTGGTGGAGACGTTTGACCATCAGAGCTGCTGCTGCTGCTGTCAGTCCCAGAGAAACATAGAGGAAGGTCCTTCCTCGACCTCCTGCTTCTGGATTCACCGTCTGTCTCTGAGGTTGGGAGAAACCAGCAGCTGCTGGAGGACAAAACAATGAAGGTGATTCATGGAAATCCAAAACCTCTCCCTGAGAAAGAGAAAATGTTCCTGATCTGCTGCCAGAGAAACTGATCCTGCCAGATTTCATCTTGCTTTAATATTTCATCGCTTTGAGTTTTAGAGAAACAGCTGGAAGAAGAAAGTGTAACAGAAAGCATTAAAGGGAACATATCATGCTAAATCTACATTTTGTACTTTGAGTCTCTTGGAGATCAGAAAAATCAAATTTATTCTCTCAGGGAGATTCGTAGATATTTTTATATTCTGTTTCGGTCGTATTTTTAAAACCGTTCAGTTTTCTTTGTTTTCCATTACTGTTTTTTTCTTTTTTACTCTTATGTCACAATATTTGTTGTGGAGGCTAAACGAGGTCATAGTCATATCACCAAATTTACAAAGTTGTCGTCCAAGCTGAAGGATGTTGAAGCCACAAGTAGAAAAGTCAGTGGAGGTTTATTACAACGTCCTCCAGCAGACTACAAAAATGGCCGATCAGGGAGGAGTGGAGTGTTCTGGAGGGGGGGGGGGACCAAAACGAGTTTTTCTCAGACACACCTCAGAGAAGGGATAAAAAGGGGGAACATGGAAGTAAATTAATTAGGAATTTAGTTTAAAGAATTGCAGTTCCACTATATATAGACCACAGGTGGAGGATTTTAATGGAAGGCCTGAAAAGCATGATGCGACCCCTTTAAACAAGCATAGACCCACATAAAACAGAGACACTCCATTCTATCTTAACCTGAATAAACTGAATCAGTTCTGCTGACAAACCCACAGAACATCAGAGGCTTTTCATCCATCTCTGACTGTCTGGATGGATGAAAAGCACTTAAACTAAATCAGAGGGAAAAAATTAAAATTGATCGAAGTCCAACAGAAACTGAGATAAAACATTCATGAAAAAAACACAAAGTCTTCATATTTGTTGCAGCATAAACTCACCAGAGACGCTGAGTCGACATCTTCCAGAGTTGAAGCCATCATCAGTCTGAACATCACACAGATACAGACCAGAGTCTTCAGTCCTCAGTCTGGACACATGGAGTCTGATTCGTCCTTCTCTGAGGACGTCTTTGTCACTCTGGACTCGTCCTGAAAACTGTTCATCCTGAGACTCTGACACCTCAACACCATCATGGACCTGATAAAGAACTGATTCTCTATTATCCTTGATCAGTTCACAGAGGATGAACAGATCTCTCCAGGATCGATCAGGTGTGGTGGTGAAGGTCCACTCCAGAGTGATGCTGTGGTTCTCCTCTGCCTGATAGGAGCTCTGTGTCACATTCACTACAAATGTTGCTGCTGAGGAGACAGAGAGGGAAAGAGAGGAGCAGACACACTGAGAACTGGAACATGGGAGTCTTTAAACTACATCTCTAGAGCTTTCTGTCCCATGATGCTCTCTGTGCTGTCAGAGCTCTGCTTGATGCTCTTCAAGTCAAACTGCTTGATCAGATGCAGCTGGAGGATTGAAGTGTTCCCTTCACTGACAGACTTTTCACTGATTATTGATGGATTTAGACTGAACAAAGAGAAGATGGAAACTGACCACAGAGACATGAGTTGAGGATGATGAGCAGCAGGATCCTGCAGATCATCTTCTCCCTGTGAGAGGAGACAGAGGAGGAGAGTCAGCAACACATCAGCTCCAGCATCAGCAACACACAACCTGCAACATCTGAACTCCTTCAGCTCAAAGAAGGTTGTTCTGTCAGAGATCATGACTGCCACCTGCTGGTGATAAACTAATACAGCAGCAGAGAGACAGCAGGACAGCTTTCCATTCTCTGCAGCTGCTGAACTTTTCATGTGTAAAAACAGCTTCTGGGTAAAATCAGTCTGTTATAATTCATGAGGAGGAAACGTCAGTGAGGAAAACCTGGACATCATTGCTGCGTTTTCTTTTTTCCACTATTAAATAATCAGATTCCTGTTAAAATCAGGAACAAACAATGAGTTTTAATGAATAGAAAATCAGTAAAACTTTTTACTGGGAAAACATTTGTTAACGTTTCTATGTTTATTTATCACCGTTCTAACGAAGTGATGCGATAAATCCTGCATCAACAATCAGCAGGGCTTCAGAAACGGTTTCTTGTAAATTACAAGTGGACAAACTAAGGAACAGTTTGTGAAAAGACTAAACTTTACGTTATCAAACACGCTGAGCTGTGAAATAACAACGAGCAGCAGGACTGAGAGCTTCTGCAGCTCAGGACACGTGGTGATGTTGTGGTTTCAGTTTTAAGCACGTTTAGGAGGGAAAGTCTCCAGAAAGGCGCTCTTTTATTGCCGTTTACGCTTTTTAATCTGAGTGATTTACAGGTGTAACACATTAACACATGTAAATAAAAGCACAAACCTGGTATAAAAGCCTCCTCAGCTTTATTAGTGCAGGTGGAGATAATCTCCGGGCGCAATAAAGAAACATTTTAAGCAGTTGCAGCAGAATATGAACTATCGATAAAACTCAGAGAAGCATGAAGAACGTCATGATGGTTTTATCACTAACAGGTTATAGTGTTATCAACGATTATCAATCTGATAACAAACGTTTTCATAGAGTTCCTCCACATCCTGAACAGAAGAAACTGTGAAATTAAAAACTGAGCAACAATAAAATAAAACAAACTGACCTGATCTGATGAGGATTCATCTGTTAAACTCCCTGGAGGAGAAGATTGAGATCACAGACATTTATACTATATACGTATATAATGTCGATGGCCGTTTCTCAATATGCGTTCTTGAGCGGTCTCGTGTGCTCGTGACACGTCATCAGTCTCGCTCCCAGAGCTGCGTGAAGCTGACACCCCACCCACGTAAAAAACTCAGTTAAATAGACAGAATGGTTAGTGCTTCGTTTGTGCTGTTAAAATTAGCGTTTGTGCTGTTTTGGTTTTGAAGATATTAAAGCATATTTGTTAAGTTCATCTAGAGTTCACCATCTCCCCATTTTGCTTTGAATCCAACCAAACTGGTCAACTTTTTTAGTGCTTCGTTTGAGCCGTTAAAATTAGCGTTTGTGCTGCTTTGGTTTCGCAAATAATATGATTTTATTTCGGCCGATGACATTATAGCCGGCGCTGCAAAATAAACTGGAGCGCTTCGTTTTTTTAAAAAACATATTTATTATTACCAAGTCTTATATAGAACAACCATATTTGATATTTCATTTATCAACAACAACCTTGGAATAAAATAAAATAAAGTTTTCATTAAGATTTTCAGCCCAATAGTTTTTGTGGAGCGTTACGTTTTTAATATTTTGTGCTGAGCTCAATACAAAACAAACCAAATTGGTCTATATTTTTAGGCATTTCTAATTCCATCTATATTCTTTATACTTTCAGCTGATAACATGGTCAATATATTCATAGTTGAACAATATTTCCCACTTCATGCATAAAGCTAGTAAAAAGTGGAGTGGTCCTTTAGCCTAATTAAAGGTTTAGCTTAGGTGGACAAAGGAATGTTTTAGGAGATTGTTCCTTACAGTTTTGTAATACTTTATAGGCTGACCAGTGTGATTTATTTAATTTTTTGCAGTTTTTTGTTATTGATTTTAGTTTGGGTATGTTTTCTGCGTTATATAAGCCTGTTTACTTTTATTGCCCTTTTGTGCAGACACTCCCAAATCTCCCTATTGTAGAGCAATAAAGGTTTTCTATTCTAATTAATTCAGAGGAGTAATGAACGTTGACTTCTAAGATCAACTATAACCAAGTTACTGTTTGAAAATGTTATAAACATTATACTCTCAAATAAGAATAAACATTTCTGATTAGGAAAAATGAACTTTATGAAAACAGTTGCACATTCTTATAAATGAAATGCCTTTTTTGGTGGCTAACTTGACATTGCTATCTAAAGTAAAGTTCTTTAATGGAGACAAAATAATATTTATTAAGGAATAAAGTACAAAACAATATAACACACACATTTTACAATAGCGGCTAAAACAACTTGCATGATAAAAGAAAAATATGAAATTAATAACTGCTTTCTTGAGAAAAGGGTTGAGACCAAACGGTAGATCTGACCACATCTTTTTACACAAATGAGGAACATCATTAAGGACGCCAGCCATCCTGCACAGAGACTGTTCCAGCCTCTCCCCTCAGTCAGGAAGCTGAGATCCATGAGATGGGACTCGTGGTGAAACTGCCTTCATGTGTCGACTTCATGGCTTGCTGTTGTTGAATAATCACTTTTCTTTCCATGTGGCAACCAAGCCACTGTATAAAATAAGCATACTTATAACAGTAAGTAAAATTCCCAAGAGAGCTTTGCCAATAAGCAGGAATATATAAATAATTTAATAAAAACGCTGTAGGGGGAAAACAGGCTCTGTAAATTACACAACTTCATAGTAATGTTACTGATTTATCAGTAGAAATATATTAAAAAGACTTTCCAGTGTTGGCAATAACATATGATTTACCTCTGTCCCAGACTAAATTGCTGACAAGAATTTACAGGAACAAATATTCTTTAATATCTGCAAAACCAAAGCAGTACAAACGCTAATTTTAACGGTACAAACCTGCGCAAACAAAGCACTGAAAAAGTAGCCCACTGTGGTTTATTTTTGATGCAGCTCAGCACCAGCAAAGAAATAAGGTAGTGCTTTATTTTGAAGCGGCGGGCTATGATGACGTCATCGGCTGAAATTAAAATTCATAATATCTCCGAAACCAAAGTAGCACAAACGCTAATTTTAACGGCACAAACGAAGCACTAACCATTCTGTCTATTTAACCGAGTTTTTTTTACGTGGGTGGGGTTTCAGCTTCACGCAGCTGAGCGTAGCCGCTGGATAGAATGCCTGAGCGCGCGTGGGAGGAGCTGGAGCGCGCGGAGAGTGATTTTCTCCTCTCGAAGCGGCAGTTTCTCGCGCGGCGGTAGATAAACCATGCACAGAAGTAGTTTAACATACATGCGAGTATGTTTATTTTGCTCGTGAACCTTTTGACATAAACGTGTCGCCATACCTGGTGGTGAATCTAGGAACTGAGCGCATCTCCAGCTGAAGGTCTGATCCTGGAACATGAGGAACATCTGGCTGATTGGATCAGTTCACTTTGATTTGTTCTGTTCTGATGTTTTCCCTCCAGAACCACATCAGAACCTCTTCATTTCTGTATTGAATGGTGAACAAGCAGCAGTGATGAAGAGGATGAAGAGGAGGAGCTGCTGCTCCAGAAACAGCTGAAATGTTGGATTAGTTAAATATCTGGGCTTTGTGGAGCCTGTTCACCTGTTCAGGCTCTTTTCTGGGAGGTTTTGCTGCTTTATACAGTTTAGGTTATTAAATATTGTCAGATTATTAATTCTGGTGTTTTTAGTTTTAATCCACAGTATTTTTCTATACCAGCATTATAAAACAAACTTTATAATTATAACATCAGTATGCGGTGCCTTTACAAATCAGAGTATCCAGAACATCAGCCCATACCACGCCAGCACCACATATGTGCTTCATTAAAAGGGTCAAATAGCTGAAATCAATAATGTCTTTTTGCTTCTGACATAAATGTATCCGCCAAGAAAAATTATTAGGAACTAAAATGTTTTCCAGCTGCGCTAAGATCTCTATTATTTTAATATTAGCAGAAATATGAGCTTTGAAACACCTCCTGCATGTTTTATCAGACCAGCTGCTGCACATGTTACAGTCAGAGACACAATATTAGCAGATCAACCAGTTCTCAGGGTCCAAACTCCACCAGGATCATTTAACAGTGAAGATCCTGTAATTATTTCACCTACAGCTGAAATCACCAGAGATGCTGAGTCCACATCTTCCAGATCCAGAACCATCATCAGTCTGAACATCACACAGATACAGACCAGAGTCTTCAGTCCTCAGTCTGGACTCATGGAGTCTGATTCGTCCTTTGTCAATATAAAACATGTTTTTTTTTCTTATTCCAAGAAAACAAGGTTTCCAAAGTTTTAGTTGCATTTCAGCACTAGAGGGCGCAGTAGTAAAGGAGGATGATGTGAAGCTCTGTTCCTTAAACACCGTTTCTGCTCTCACTGATGAAGACCAAGAAGACCACTCTGATTAATAGTTCACATCAGTGCCTGATGGTTTCAGGTAATATTTTTTATAATTTTCTTTCTTATTTGGAAGTATATAATGCTTCTTGTTTTTGTTGAATTTAACTAATGTAAGTTTAAATGCTCATATTACCAGAGTTGTTCTCCGTTCTGTTATCAAACATTTCAATAAAGGTCCTGACTACATGTCTGTAAAGTATAGAGAAAACTAAAGATAAATGATTGATTCTTGTTAATTTTTCTACAGATTGTTTTATTTCATGCCTGCAGCATCAAACAGCAGAGTTAGAATAAAACGTCAGAAAAACTAGAAGCCTGTAGTTTATATGAGAGATTGGAGAAATGTGTCTGTTTTCTCTACAGTTTCTGTCTTTAAAAGCTGAACAGATCTGCCTCTAAAGCTACAAGAACACCCAGACAGACGTTTGCTTTCACTTTATTCATTTACAGACATTAAAGTTACATAAAGTGTCACTTAGGAGGAAAACATAAAGCTGAACACAGGGCAGAAAACATGAAACATGAAGGAAACCTTTGCAGATCAGAAATAAATATTTGAGTCTTTTGTTTTCATTTTTAATAAGAATTAAAAAAATCCACATAAAACCCCAAAAACACATTTGACCCAAACCCTCCAACAGCTGTTCCTTTTAAGCTAAAATCACCACAAAATCAAATTAACACTAAAAAATTTAAATTTCACCTGCAGCAAACTCCACATAAACAACTAAAAGCCCATCAGAACCAACCGGGTTCTCTGACAGAACATCTGGACATAACTAATGAAGAACCAAGACTTTTACAGCAATAATATAAATGAATGATCAATAAATCTGACATGTAACCATTACGATGATTTTGGACAAAACATTTTTCTAAAGGTCAGATTCTGTCGGCCATCTTTGTTTTAATGGACCGTTGTTATTATTGGTCTAAATTAGCAGAACTTTAATTCAGCTCTTTGGTTCTACTGACACTGATTTAATACATCAGAAAAATAAACTCAGAAACATAAAGAAGTTTTAGACAATGAAACAGGTTTTCTCCTCATTTGTTGCTTTAGTTTTTTGCTCCTTTTAACCTGAAAACTTGCTGATGAGGTTCAGCCTGTAAACGGCCTGAGATTAAAGACAAAAAGCAATAAAACTGACAGAACCATGGAAACTGCTGACTGGACAGAGTTTGAGCTGATTTCTGTTGTCTACAGACAGGTTTTTATTATTTAGCATTTTTACATGTGCAGTTTGCTTTGCAGCACATATTGCTGCTTTACAGCACCTGTCTCTGACCCAAACAGCAGAGCAGAACCACAGGTGGTACTTTGTAACCAGGGGGTAAATCCACACTGTGGTTTGAGTGTTTGGTAAAATATGGACATAATGAAGACTTTGGACACGTCCAAACCTCCCTGGAGCAGAAAGTGGCTTTCTTTGGCCGAACATTTTTATCTGAAAGGACTCTGCTGCAACAGATGAACTGAGACATGAAAGTAGTTTACAGAAAGAAAAAAGTTCTCCTTCTAGATGAGACCAGAGCTGCTGGCTTGATGCTCAGACTGCCTCTCAGAGACAATTAGTTACAATAAAAGTTTAAATAAAACCATGTTGAGAAAAAGACTGATAAAGAGAGCAGATTGAGAGAATTAGCAGATATAAAATCTCTGAATTCAGCTTCTATCACAGATTACAGAGAATAATAAAGCCAATTTAGCCACAATTAGGACCTAAAGAAGAATTTGGATTTTTAAACCAGCAGAAACAATAATGTGTTATTATGAAGACAGTCGTGCATCAAGCCAGCAGCACATCTTCATCAAGGTTAAACTCAGTTTAAAAGATTATAATCTGCATTAGAGGTACATGAAATGTGCTCTTCTTTCCCTGCTGCTCAGCTCCAAGCAGGAAAACAGACTTTCCTGTGTTTACAGACTCTCAGGCAGCATTTAGGACAGACAGGCAGCATCACTGGTGGCATATTTTAGGAATTTAGCAGGAAATATTAACTGTCTCAAGTTAATTCATCATTTGTTCTGTTGCTTTTCTCTAAAACTGAGACGACATCTTAACACATTGAAGGTTGAGTCACTGTTTTAGTGGCTTGAAACAACATTTATGATTGTCTCCATGTTACAGATAATAAGGAGCACAGAAACTGTACCATTTATTACAGCATTATTTACAGCAGTGTGTTTACAGACAGCTCTGGTGACCAGTACGTATCAGGCTCCCTGCACATAAACTGTCCTTGATCTGTGTTTAGCTCAGAAAATCAGTTTTACACAACGCACCTTTGCTTTATGCCTGAAGGAGAAGTCACGGTCTGCCATGCTTCCCTCTTCATGATTATGTGAACCAGCTATGACTGCCTTGAACACTGCTAGCATTGTGCTTTAGCTTTATGTTCAATAACTGTTATCACATCGTAGATCAGGATCCACTCTGGGTTTCTGTCTCCTGCCCAAAGAGACTTTTCCTTCTGCAGTGGCTCTGCCTCAAACCACTGACATGAAGGACGAGCCATGGTCGACCATGTTTCCTTCTCTACTTTCTGTAAACTGGCTAATTTTAGGTTGACAGAAGGAATTCATTCAATCCTCTGTACCTATAGAGCCAATTTCAGCAACACCTTCACTTCTGCAGTGAGGTTATCAAGGTGCATTGAGATCAGTTCAACGTTGTTGAATTTATAGAATGGCTTATTTTCCTATATAAAAACTCATTCTTCCGGTGTCTGAACAACAGGGGGCAGCATTCTGCTTGCAGACACTGATCGGCAGTTTCTAGATGCTCCACATTCTTGGCACCTTTGGGTCTACCTTTCTTCAACTAAACATGTCTTTACACAACGCACCTTTGCTTTATTCCTGAAGGAGAAGTCACGGTCTGCCATGCTTCCCTCTTCATGATTATGTGAACCAGCTATGACTGCCTTGAACACTGCTAGCATTGGGCTTTAGCTTTATGTTCAATAACTGTTATCACATCGTAGATCAGGATCCACTCTGGGTTTCTGTCTCCTGCCCAAAGAGACTTTTCCTTCTGCAGTGGCTCTGCCTCAAACCACTGACATGAAGGACGAGCCATGGTCGACCATGTTTCCTTCTCTACTTTCTGTAAACTGGCGAATTTTAGGTTGACATAAGGAATTCATTCAATCCTCTGTACCTATAGAGCCAATTTCAGCAACACCTTCACTTCTGCAGTGAGGTTATCAAGGTGCATTGAGATCAGTTCAACATTGTTAAATTTATAGAATGGCTTTTTTCCTATTAAAACTTATTCTTCCAGTGTCTGACCAACAGGGGGCAGCATTCTGCTTGCAGACACTGATCGGCAGTTTCTAGATGCTCCACATTCTTGGCACCTTTGGGTCTACCTTTCTTCAACTAAACATGTCTTTACACAACGCACCTTTGCTTTATTCCTGAAGGAGAAGTCACAGTCTGCCATGCTTCCCTTTTCATGGTTATGTGAACCAGCTATTACTGCGTTTAACACTGCTAGCATTGGGCTGTAGCATTATGTTCAATAACTGTTTTCACATCGTAGATCAGGATCCACTCTGGGTTTCTGTCTCCTGCCCAAAGAGACTTTTCCTTCTGCAGTGGCTCTGCCTCAAACCACTGACATGAAGGACGAGCCATGGTCGACCATGTTTCCTTCTCTACTTTCTGTAAACTGGCTAATTTTAGGTTGACAGAAGGAATTCCTTCAAACTTCTTTACCTATAGAGCCAATTTCAGCAACACCTTCACTTCTGCAGTGAGGTTATCAAGGTGCATTGAGATCAAGTCAACATTGTTGAATTTATAGAATGGCTTTTATTCCTATATTAAAACTCATTCTTCCGGTGTCTGACCAACAGGGGGCAGCATTCTGCTTGCAGACACTGATCGGCAGTTTCTAGATGCTCCACATTCTTGGCACCTTTGGGTCTACCTTTCTTCAACTAAACATGTCTTTACACAACGCACCTTTGCTTTATTCCTGAAGGAGAAGTCACGGTCTGCCATGCTTCCTGCTTCATGATTATGTGAACCAGCTATGACTGCCTTGAACACTGCTAGCATTGGGCTTTAGCTTTATGTTCAATAACTGTTTTCACATCGTAGATCAGGTTCCACTCTGGGTTTCTGTCTCCTGCCAAAGAGACTTTTCCTTCTGCAGTGGCTCTGCCTCAAACCACTGACATGAAGGATGAGCAATGGTCGACCATGTTTCCTTCTCTACTTTCTGTGAACTGGCTAATTTAAGGTTGACAGAAGGATTTCATTCAATCCTCTTTACCTATAGAGCCAGTTTCAGCAACACCTTCACTTCTGCAGTGAGGTTATCTAGGTGCATTGCGATCAAGTCAACATTGTTGAATTTATAGAATTGCTTTTATTCCTAGATAAAAACTCATTCCTCCGGTGTCTGAACAACAGGGGGCAGCATTCTGCTTGCAGACACTGATCGGCAGTTTCTAGATGCTCCACATTCTTGGCACCTTTGGGTCTACCTTTCTTCAACTAAACATGTCTTTACACAACGCACCTTTGCTTTATTCCTGAAGGAGAAGTCATGGTCTGCCATGCTTCCCTCTTCATGATTATGTGAACCAGCTATGACTGCCTTGAACACTGCTAGCATTGGGCTTTAGCATTATGTTCAATAACTGTTATCACATCGTAGATCAGGATCCACTCTGGGTTTCTGTCGCCTGCCAAAGAGACTTTTCCTTCTGCAGTGGCTCTGCCTCAAACCACTGACATGAAAGACGAGCCATGGTCGACCATGTTTCCTTCTCTACTTTCTGTAAACTGGCGAATTTTAGGTTGACAGAAGGAATTCCTTCAATCCTCTTCACCTATAGAGCCAATTTCAGCAACACCTTCACTTCAGCAGTGAGGTTATCTAGGTGCATCGAGATCAGTTCAACATTGTTGAATTCATAGAATGGCTTTTATTCCTATATTAAAACTCATTCTTCCGGTGTCTGACCAACAGGGGGCAGCATTCTGCTTGCAGACACTGATCGGCAGTTTCTAGATGCTCCACATTCTTGGCACCTTTGTGTCTACCTTTCTTCAGCTAAACGTGTCTTTACTCAACGCACCTTTGCTTTATTCCTGAAGGAGAAGTCACGGTCTGCCATGCTTCCCGCTTCATGGTTATGTGAACCAGCTATGACTGCCTTGAACACTGCTAGCATTGGGCTTTAGCTTTATGTTCAATAACTGTTTCCACATCGTAGATCAGGATTCACTCTGGGTTTCTGTCTCCTGCCAAAGAGACGTTTCCTTCTGCAGTGGCTCTGCCTCAAACCACTGACATGAAGGACGAGCCATGGTCGACCATGTTTCCTTCTCTACTTTCTGTAAACTGGCGAATTTTAGGTTGACAGAAGGAATTCCTTCAATCCTCTTCACCTATAGAGCCAATTTCAGCAACACCTTCACTTCAGCAGTGAGGTTATCTAGGTGCATCGAGATCAGTTCAACATTGTTGAATTCATAGAATGGCTTTTATTCCTATATTAAAACTCATTCTTCCGGTGTCTGACCAACAGGGGGCAGCATTCTGCTTGCAGACACTGATCGGCAGTTTCTAGATGCTCCACATTCTTGGCACCTTTGGGTCTACCTTTCTTCAGCTAAACGTGTCTTTACTCAACGCACCTTTGCTTTATTCCTGAAGGAGAAGTCACGGTCTGCCATGCTTCCCTCTTCATGATTATGTGAACCAGCTATTACTGCCTTGAACACTGCTAGCATTGGGCTTTCGCTTTATGTTCAATAACTGTTTTCACATCGTAGATCAGGATCCACTCTGGGTTTCTGTCTCCAGCCCAAAGAGACTTTTCCTTCTGCAGTGGCTCTGCCTCAAACCACTGACCTGAAGGACGAGCCATGGTCGGCCATTTTCCTTCTCTACTTTCTGTAAACTGGCTAATTTTAGGTTGACAGAAGGAATTCCTTCAAACTTCTTTACCTATAGAGCCAATTTCAGCAACACCTTCACTTCTGCAGTGAGGTTATCTAGGTGCATTGAGATCAAGTCAACATTGTTAAATTTATAGAATGGCTTTTATTCCTATATTAAAACTCATTCTTCCGGTGTCTGAACAACAGGGGGCAGCATTCTGCTTGCAGACACTGATCGGCAGTTTCTAGATGCTCCACATTCTTGGCACCTTTGGGTCTACCTTTCTTCAGCTAAACATGTCTTTACACAACGCACCTTTGCTTTATTCCTGAAGGAGAAGTCACGGTCTGCCATGCTTCCCTCTTCATGATTATGTGAACCAGCTATGACTGCCTTGAACACTGCTAGCATTGGGCTTTAGCATTATGTTCAATAACTGTTTTCACATTGTAGATCAGGATCCACTCTGGGTTTCTGTCTCCTGCCCAAAGAGACTTTTCCTTCTGCAGTGGCTCTGCCTCAAACCACTGACATGAAGGACGAGCCATGGTCGACCATGTTTCCTTCTCTACTTTCTGTAAACTGGCTAATTTTAGGTTGACAGAAGGAATTCCTTCAATCCTCTTCACCTATAGAGCCAATTTCAGCAACACCTTCACTTCTGCAGTGAGGTTATCAAGGCGCATTGAGATCAGTTCAACATTGTTGAATTCATAGAATGGCTTTTATTCCTATTAAAACTCATTCTTCCGGTGTCTGACCAACAGATGGCAGCATTCTGCTTGCAGATACGGATTCCTTCAATGTGCTGTACCTATACAGCCAATGTCAGTAACAATGCACCTTTTCTTTGTTCCTAACGGAGTCGCCCATACTTGCTGCTTTACATTTATATACACTTGCTAACACCTCTTCCTCCATTGAGGTAGCTTATTCCAGGTTCAGCTTCATGCTCATTAACACTTTTTCTGAGTGCAGAGGCTCAGAATCACGTCACTGACTCTGCAGGTAAACATAAGCTACAACTGAACCATGTAGTGTAATACATTATTGTAAATACGCTTATTCATGGGTAAACAAGATTTCATTCTAAAACCTTTGATATCGACTCTTTCATTGAGGTAGATCAGGCCCGGATTCGGTGTCTGGCTCATGGACACCTTGACCTGGGTAGTGGCAGGAAGTCGATCCGGTTCTCTGTCTCATTATTCTTCTAACATGAGGTAGAGACTATTTTCTGAGGCTAGTGTTCCCCCATAACGCTGATAGCAGCAGCTTCACTGTAACAGTGGCGTTAATAGGACAAAGTGCTT
Organism: Fundulus heteroclitus; assembly: GCF_011125445.2. Lineage (NCBI taxonomy): Eukaryota > Metazoa > Chordata > Actinopteri > Cyprinodontiformes > Fundulidae > Fundulus > Fundulus heteroclitus. Next base: position 32,811,642 of record NC_046374.1, read on the forward strand.
TAGTAATGAATTCAAAACACCTTTAGAACAACTTCTGTTCCTTCTCTAGAACTCATCCTATACGTTTCTGGTCACCAGAAAACAAACTGCTGACTCAGCTTTAAGTCCAATATGGACGAAAGACGGAGGGATCTTTGGAGAGTCCAGAAGATCTCCTCCGATAAATGATCAAGGCAGGAAAAAAAGACATGTAGGGAGGATTGAAATGGCAGTTTTGATGAATGAATCTATGACTTACTGCCTGATAAACCTAGAGATGAACGCTTAGACCTAAAAACTGAACCAAACTGAACCAATGACGTAACGGAGTAAGAGTCCTCCTGTTACCACCAGAACCAAACCTAAACCAGCATAAAGCCCAAACCTCCCCCGATCCATTGGCTCCTGGGTCTCCTCCTGAGTTTCATGAGGGGCAGCTGCAGAGAAGAAACAAGAATAAATCTTTGCTTTTAACACCAAAACCAAAGAATAAAGAGGAAAACATAGAAGGGAGCATGAAATAAACTCCCAAGTCTATTTCTAAGGAAGCAGCAACTCACCTTTGACCTCCAGCCGCCATGTTTTCTGGTGTCTTCCTCCACCAGCTTCAACCATCCACAGATAACTTCCCGTGTCGTTGAGCCTCAGGTCAGTCAGGAGACATCGGACCCATCCGCTCCGGTCCAGCTGACCATCACACTGCAGTCGACCAGTGAACGCCTCGTCTGTGTACGGCTCAGCCTCAGCTCTGCTGTCGTAGCGATATACTCTCCTCCATGTCCCCATGCTTATCAGATCCATGTGCAGCAGGTCAGCCGTGCTTTCTACAGGAAGGCTCCATGTCAGCGTGACGCTGGAGTGCTCCTCTGCCTGGTAGACGACGGCCTGCGTTTCATCCCCAGCCAGCAGAGGTTTCCCTGCAGGAGTCAGGAAGAGAACGCAGAGAGGCGTCAGCAGCAGGCTGAGGGATCCCAGGCTGATCCTCAGAAACTCTTTGCTTTGCAGCAGTTCTGTTCATTTACTGCAGCAACATCATCACACCTCCACCACCATGCCTGACAGTAGGAGCTGCTGCTGCTCCTGGGCTGAGGCTGCTTTTCTTAGACCTAGACAAACTTTATTGTCATTTTGTATGCACTGAGTGCGTACAGAACAAAATTTCATTTGCATACAGCTTAAGAATTTCAGTGAATTGCAGTGGATTTCAGAATAAAGTAGCTTTGCAGGATAATAAATTAACTTAGCAGGAAAATAAAGTTACTTTGCAGGATAATAAAGTAACTTTGCAGGATTATAAAATAACTTTGCAGGATAAATACAGTAACTTTGCAGGATAGTAAAGTAACTTTGCAGGATAAAAAAAAGTAATTTTACAGGACATTCCAGGATAAAGTGCACAGTGATTTCACAGTACAGCAATTGAGATGTAAACAATGCAGGACACATGTGATACAGAGTCCAGTTTTAGCTTCAGCAGTTCAACCGTCTGATGGCAGCAGAGAAAACGCTTTTACAGAGCCTGGAAGACCAACAGCGAATGCTGCGGAACCTCTTCCCAGAAGGCAGCAGGGAGAACAGTCCATGGTGGGGGTGTGTGGGGTCTCTGATGATGTTACGGGCTCGGGACACACAGTGCTGTGATGAAAGGTCCTTAATGGAGGGAAGAGAAGCCCCAATGATCCCTTCTGCTGTCCTCACCACTCTCCTCACGTTCTTCCAGTCGGCGGCACTGCAGCCTCCACCCCACACAGTGAGACAGCTGGTCAGAATGCTCTCTATGGTGCTTCTGTAGAAGGTCATGGGGATGGGCGGGGGCAGGTGGGCTCTCCTCATCCTCCGCAGGAAGTACAGTCGCTTCTGTGCCCTCTTCACCAGTGACGTGGTGTTCACAGACCAGGTGAGGTTGTCCGTGATGTGCACCCCCAGGAACATGGTGCTGCTGACCACCTCCACAGCTGAGCTGTTGATGAGCAGTGGAACGTGGTGCAGCTGGTTCTTGCTGAAGTCGACAATGAGCTCCTTCGTCTTCTCCACGACGTCTTTACCTACTTCAGTCTCAACAACGTTCACAGATATTCAATAGTAACTATAACTGGATTAACAACAGAGAGGCTCTCCCATCTATAAGGGCTCATTGTTTAGCAGCTGGATTAAGACCTCCAGGACATTGGTGAGGTTCTCCCTGTGAGGCTTAGTGGAAAACTATGGAGTTATCTCCAGCAGATTCAGCAGTACAACCACTGCTAGATGTGTGGGGATGGAGACCAGAACCTTACAGACAGAGAGCCAAGGGGGGAACTTCTCCCTGAAGGCAGAGCTTGTTAAAACCTGAAGCCCAAAAGCAGAGAAACCTGCTTAGACGGCTGGAGTTTGACCCTGAGTTCATCCCAGCATCACAAGGTCACAGGTTCACACAGCAGGGATATTATGCTACCACTGCTGGATGCTAAATTGATAAAAATGGGAATTTAACAGCTTTAACCATTAAATTAGGAGGAGAAGAGTTTTAGTTTTGTGGTTATTTTTGTAATAATAATGTAGTCTTTGACAGATTTTCTGCCAGTAGAGCCTGCAGCAGTAATTCATGTATTTCTGGACGTCTCCAACTCAGAGAATGATGAAAGCCTCTAACACAGCCATGCTCCACCTGCTCCTGGACTGGCAGAGACGTTCTAACCCCAAGCAGAAGTCCAAGCAGACGGGCCAACATCTGGAGAGAATGGGGACGGGTCCCGGCTGATCAGGACCAGGGTTCTGGTCTTGCTCCACCATCCAGAGGTTCTGGAGGGAAGTGGCAGCAATAAGCTCAAAGCTTCTGTGTTTCAGCATCAGCCCTCTGGGGACTCGGTGCCTCATGTCTCCACCTTCTGCTGCACAGAGACGCCGTCCTCCTCTGGCTGAAGCCCTCGTCTTTAAGAGACGCTCAGGCTTGGCTGATCTTCATTATTTACTTTATTAAATGGAGAAAATTAGCCCAGTTAGTCTATTTACTGAGGAAACAGTCAACTGCTACGTCTGAATTAACCTGAGTCAACATGAGGTGCTTTGGGTTCAGGTTATATTTATGTAATTAAGCCTTAAATATCCAGGATTTAACATTCCTGATACTGACTGCCTCTGTTAAACACTTTCTCATGAAGTTTCAGGTAAAAGTTGATTTCTCAGCTCAGAGGAAACACTGACAGTAAACAGATCTGGTGATTTCAGATCTACAAATTAAGAGTCATTTTCCCCTCAATAGTATTTATGTCCTTATTCAGCACTAATGGAAGTAAAAGCAACTCCAGCAGCATCTGCCTGCCTGTAGAAAGCATCAACAGAACCTAAACTGGGCCAAGAAATCTGAGACCTCCTTCATAATCTGTGGGCTGAGGTTCTGTTTACAACATTCAGCAATATTTTCATATAATATCTGGTTTTTAGAGCTTGATTGTAACTCAGATCCTCACCCAGAGCAGCAGAACTCAGGATCCCTGTCAGAACCAGGGAGAGGGTCCAGTTTGGCATCAGTGAGGTCCTGGACGGATTAAATAAAACACACCAGGCTCAGAGTTAATGAGATTATTTATTATTATTACATTATTATTACTTTAAATGTTTATGCACTGTTTATCTGGAGATGCGCTGATAATTATGGCGTTTAGAAAGAAGCAGAACAAAATGGAGGATTATAAAATGTCGGGATAGTTTCGCTTTGACGCATCAGATCTGCGGACATTTCATCATTGCCATAGTTTAATAATTCTGGCAAAAAAAAATCATTGATATTTTACCGAGTATTTACGTAATGATCGAGTTGTGTAACAGAAATGGAGCATTTCCACCATTATTGTGCATTGAAATCATAATTAAGCTGAAATTAACTTTGCACCGAAACATTTTTACGCACCAACGCAGCGCATAAAAGTCTCTTCTATGTGCGAATTAGATGCATCAGTTATATAATGGTGAGAAATTCAGCTTTGTTCAACATATTCAGCCAAAACCTCCTGCACAGACTTTATAGAGTTGCTGTTAATGTAAATATGTTTTATGCAACAGTAGTGAAAATAACAAAATGCGCAACCTACCCAGAAACAGGAAGAAACAGGAAGAAGACGTCCAACTGCTGCTGCTAAAACGATGTTCCAACATAAGATAAAGTTTCCTTTAATATTTTAACTTTTTAAACTCTCTGAAGCTGCAAACAAAAACTAAAGCTGAGCTTTACGGATGTTCGGTTCTGAAGGTCGGAGAAGAAAAACTTAATAAATGACTTCCTGCTTCTAGAAAGCCATCCCACTTTCATGCTATCGTTTCCCACTCTGTGTTTCTCTTAAAGCAGCCTGGTTTTTCCACATAATTTAGTTTATGTTGTTTGCTGAACTGTTATATAATTGTAAATGATTGTGTTGAATAAAAGCAGCTTTAAGACGAGCTGTAGGTGAAAAAAGGAGCAAATAAACAGTTATTGTAGTGACATAAGGCAGCAGTACCACATCCACCCCCTAGGGGGCAGATTATTTAAAGCAGTGAATTATTTGGTCCAGAAATGTAAAATACTAATTTATAAACAGAAACAATGAGCTGATTTATAATAAAACACCAAACTTTAACAGATCTAAAGACATAAAATGTTCAAACTGCTTAATTTAAGTTTCAGGATTCTGTTATTAGTTTGTGAAATTACAGCTATAAAAAAATAGAATATTGTGACAATGTTTAATATTTTTATTATTCTTTCAAGAAAGTGAAACTGATATTTTACAGATCCATTAAACACAGCATTAAATATTTTAAGCCTTTATTTCTGTTGTTTTTAATGATTATGGCTTCCAGCATAATGAACCATATTTACTTATACAGCGTTTCAAAGCACAACACCTGATTGACCAGACTGCTGGAAAACAAGTAAAATACAAAACAGAGATAAAACAAAGTAAGAACCCACAGAAAACATTAACACAGAATAATTAAAACTCCAATCATTGTCAAACTCCCTCTGTGTTAAAGCCACAGAGTCAAAGTGTGTTTCCAGTGAGATTTAAAGGCCTCAGCTCAGGGAGCTTGTCTTCTATGCAGAAGCTGCTCATTTCACAGCTTTGGGGCCACAACAGAAAACACTGGACCAGCTCTGAGTTTCCTCTGAGACTGAGGAACCATCAGCAGCCTCTGGTTAGTGGACCTGAGGGAACCAGGTGAGGGGTGTAGGGGTGCAGCAGGCTGGACAAACATGCTGGCCAGGACCATTAAGAGGCTTAAAAACAAAGAAAACTACTTAAAATTCATCCTGAAATAAATGGTCAGTCAGTGGAGAGAGGCTGAAACAGTGATGTGTTCTCGTTTCTTTGATCCTGTTATTAATCACTCTGCTGTATTTATAATACTTGTAGACGTGACAGAGTGACGTGATTCTGGTTAAAAGTTACAATAATGCAGCCAGGAGGTTCTAACAGCATTAATCACTGATTCCAAGCTACGCCTAGAAAGAAGAGGTTTATCCCTAGAGAGACGTCTGTGGTGAAAATAAGGATTTTACCACTAAGTTAATGTGGATTTTAATTAAAGCTAAAGGCAGCATCCATGTTAACCCATAAAATGCTGACATCAGGCTTCTAATGAGGTCAGGGTGGAGAGATCAGCTCTGGTGAAGATCACTTCTAGTTTACAGTCGTTAAGATTCAGAAAGTTAAGAATCATCCATGGTTTGATGTCACAAAGTCACCCAGGGGTGGCCAGGGAGGTTAGGGAGGATTTCCAACTGGCTGGTGGTCAGAATGTTGTTGTTTTTTCTGCTTCTTCTTCACAATAATAAGTTACAGCTGCAGGTGGAACAACGTCAGATTCAGTTAATCTGATATTTAGCATTAACCGGAGATACAAACGACCTCTGCTGATATGAAGAAAGTAAGAAAGGAACTGGAGTTAAAGTAGAAAGGGTCTAAAACATCTACTGAGTACCAAGATATAAAACAAGTTATTGTGCATTTAAAGTCATGTTTTATTGTTTTGATAGATTTCAAAAGTTTAAATATTGTTAATTCTTTAAAACAGAAGTTCAAGATTTTTCTCAAAATGTCCTTCAAGAGTTCAGATGATGATTCTCAAACACACTGAATGTTTATATAATACTTGAACCCCCCTTTTTTTCTTCTTCTTCTTACAGATAAATGTAAAAACCAGGACAATAATACATAAAACCACCAAAGCTGCTGCTGCTGTGATCCAGATGATCTTTGTCCGTCTCTCTGGTTCTGGAGTCAAAGTTGGTCTCTGAGGTTGAAGCTGATCAGCAGCTGCTGGAAAAATGAAATTATTTATGTTCAAAACTTAGATTAGAGGTTTTAACTTTATGAGAATGATATTTTTCATGTATAAATTTCTCAGCAGTGTAACTGTTAAAATGAACCAGAAAAGATTTATTTAAGAATTATTTCTTCTCACCAGAGACGTTGAGTCCACAGGATCCAGAACCAGAACCATCATCAGTCTGAACATCACAGTAATACAGACCAGAGTCTTCAGTCCTCAGTCTGGACACATGGAGTCTGATTCGTCCTTCTCTGAGGACGTCTTTGTCACTCTGGACTCGTCCTGAAAACTGTTCATCCTGAATCTCTGACACCTCAACACCATCATGAACCTGATAAAGGATTAATTCTTTCCTAGGAGTTAACAAGCTGCAGTAGATGAACAGAAATCTCCAGGGTCGATCAGGTGTGGTGGTGAAGGTCCACTCCAGAGTGATGCTGTGGTTCTCCTCTGCCTGATAGGAGCTCTGTGTCACATTCACTACAAATGTTGCTGCTGAGGAGACAGAGAGGGAAAGAGAGGAGCAGACACACTGAGAACTGGAACATGGGAGTCTTTAAACTACATCTCTAGAGCTTTCTGTCCCATGATGCTCTCTGTGCTGTCAGAGCTCTGCTTGATGCTCTTCAAGTCAAACTGCTTGATCAGATGCAGCTGGAGGATTGAAGTGTTCCCTTCACTGACAGACTTTTCACTGATTATTGATGGATTTAGACTGAACAAAGAGAAGATGAAAACTGACCACAGAGACATGAGTTGAGGATGATGAGCAGCAGGATCCTGCAGATCATCTTCTCCCTGTGAGAGGAGACAGAGGAGGAGAGTCAGCAACACATCAGCTCCAGCATCACTCCCTCATAACCAAAGATTTATATGTGGAACGCTTCCTTGTTGCTGTAAACTGGAACATATAATGTAGTGTCGTGTAGCTTTTCTTAAAAAAAAAGCTTTTCTCTGTCCTAAATTTGCAGAGCCAATTTAGGACAGAGACATCTCAATAAAACAGAGACACCAAGGTAGAGACCAGCTAATGAAGGTTAATTAAAAGAAGAATGACATAAAATACAAATAAGCCCCTGTGAGCAGTTCTAAGACAGATGGATGGATTAATAGAAAAAGAGGAAACAGACAGAAGCTCCGTTAGAGACCATATAAAGTTACTTTTCTAGTCTCACCTGGAGTCCAGCAGATGTTTCCACTCAGCTCTCATCAAGCAGATTTATGTCTGATGGAAAAGAAAAACAGAAACAAATCATTTAACCTGATGCAGAAAAAGTCCGACAGGACTTTAACTGTGAAAGCTGGCTGCTCAACAACTGGTGTTTGTCTAACTTTGACCTCCTCTGAGAACAAAAGAGAACAAAGTTCAAGTCCATGAAGTTATTTCTATCTATCAAAGATGTTCTGTGAACTAGAACCAAGCTTTTTACACTTTCAGCATTTGGATCACTGAACACAGTTAAGGTTGGTTCTGATGTGTTGTTCAAGTTGGACTCAGCTTTTAGAAAAGGAAATATTTATTTCTATCTGAAGAGTTTTTTTCTTGTAAATGAGAATTTGTTTCTCACTGAGACGCCTGTATAAATAAAGGTTAACTAAATAATTCATTAAACACACATAGTCTGACTTACAGAATAAAGTGTAGCTTCATTTTAATATTAATGAGGATGATACTCAGCAAATAATTCAGGTTTATTTTTATAAGTCAGCTGCTGGGTAAGAACCGTGGGGTTATCAGTCTGTTATAATTCATGAGGAGAAAACATCAGGGAGGAAAACCTGGAAATCACTGAAAGATTTGTTTTCTTTCTCTTCACAGTTAATTCATCACATTAAAGTCAGAATAAACATGACAGGATATAGATGAATGTGTTTAGGTTCAAAGTGTCTCATTCTCTGTGTTCCTCTGATAACTTGTTTTGGTTAAATTAGTTTCATGTAGAGTGGATTCAGTGACTATAAATTCATTTAGACCCGGTCCGCTGTGTGGTTGTTCATTCTCTCTCCGCCTCAGGCTACTTCCGTTAAACTTGTCCTCCTCCTCGCTACTTATGCAAGTAGCGAGGCAGTTTAAGAATTATTTCATAAAGTTTATTCTTAGTTCCAAACACAGTTATTGTGCATTTAATCACATTTTCTGTCTTGCCCAAAGTTCTTCTTTCCTACAGCCCACTTCCACCACATCATGACCTGTTATGCTGTTGGATCTCGACTTTCAGCTCTCCTTCTGGGTGTGATCTGCTTTCGGTTTCTTCACACCAGCCTTCTGCTGCCTGACTGGCTGCTGCAGCTGAACGTCTCTGTAGGCGGAGCAACAACAACAACAGCAGCAGCGTGTTCCTGTCAACCCGCCTACAACGAGTGTCTGATCTCACCGGGTTTTCAGAATTATACACAGTTCTCCTCCATTACCTGTAGCTATATAATTTGAGGACTTTTATCTTTAAAGTATTCCTTAAGGTTTAGCAGCTATCAGCAGATCACTTTTGTGATGCTGACTGGCAGACAGACTGTAATAACACTACAGACACAGAAAGGAGGGAGAGCCCCACATGACAGACATCTACAAACCGCACATTCTGATCATCAGCGGCTAAACGAGATTCAGAGGCTGCTACAAAAACTGGTCTTGGCCAAAGTAGCTTTGTGTTGGAGGGAGTAAAAACATTCTGCTTCTATGTAAATATAGATATAAAGGTTTTCTAAGCTCGAACGTGCTTTGCACCTCAGGGCCACCGTAATTTTCAGATAAAAAAAATACACTTGTGAGAACATTAAACAACTATCAGATAAAACAGTGAAACACAGCAGACATAAACTACTCACCTTCTCCTCTGTTCCTTCAGCCTGACTCTCCTCTAGCCTGTTTGGTTTAATGAACACAGAACCTGGAGGTTTGGGATTCTCCTCCTGTGTGGTACATTCAGGCATAGAGGCGGAGTTAAAACAGGAGCTGTGACGGTCCTTCTACATTAGAATGAATGCGAGGCGACAGTGGGAGTTTTAGCGGAAGTAGCCTGAGGCGGAGAGAGAATGAACCAAACAGTGGACCGGGTTTTAAAAATAGAGGAAAAGAAAGAAACAGTTCTTGTCAGCTTCCTCTAAGTTTTCCTGCTTGTTTCTTTCTATAGAGCAGATCTGTCGTTCTCCTCAGGAACCTCTGGCTTTAACAGACTGGATCCTCAGCAGATCAGTCAGTCTGTTTTATTTTACCAAGATCTCTGGGGTCAGGGAGCTGCTGCTGAAGGTTTACCTGTTTCACTGATTCTGCTTCTTCAGCAGATTTAGCCCAAACACCTCAGCTTAGAGATTTAAGCAGAAGCTGAACAGCAGCAGTTTGGTCCAGATTATCTGCTCTGAATCTCAGGGAGGAGATCTTTGACTTTAACACAGAGAGGAAAGCAGAACATCCATTAAATCCCTCCTTGGTTTCTAGATTTCATACAGTGATGATGTTTTCACCTGATGAACTGACAGACTGATAAAATAATAATAATAAAATAAACATTCCCTCTTTAGTCCTCAGAGGAGAAAAGTCAGGTTAAGCCATTCCTCAGGGAGCAGAGAGCTGCTGCAGGAAACAATCTGTGGTCCACAATATTTCATGTTTAACCAATGAAAATAAGAAGTTATGGTAAAGTAATGGTAACAGCTTGGTGACAACTCTTCTGCTTTAGCTTTAATAACAATATATTTCTGCGTCATAATGACACCTGCCAGCTTTTCTATCAACCCCCGTTTTAAAGTTGGTCAATAACTTGATGATCAGGTTGCTGAGTTCATGCAGTCATGCTTTAGTTTACTGCTCCTTCCAGTTCAACACATTTCCTCTCCTCTATAACAGGGACCTGCAGTCTGTGGCTCATTAAGCCTCAGTTATGACTCCTAAACATTTAAACAAGGAAGTGAAACTTGCCCTTTTTAGTGCTGCCCATTCAGGTGAACAACACAAGCTGAACACAGAGTAAACATATCAGCCAAGACAACACATGACCTTTGGCCACTAGCCTATACAACTATCTGTCCCAGAGGTTTCGGGTTCAACTCCCACAGACTGCCACTCTGGGTCTCTGAGCAAGGCCCTTAAATGAATGATAAAAATATCAAAATTTGTTACAATATTCTATTTTTTTCATAACTGTAATTTCACAAACAAATAATTTCCATCCATCCATTTTCTGACCCACTTAATCCCTCATGGGGTCACGAGTGGTGCATCTCCAGCGTTCACTGGTACACCCTGGACAGGACAAACAACCATTACAAACAAATAATTTAATCCTGAAATTTAAATGGAGCTGTTTGAACTTTTTCTGTCTTTAGATCTGTTAAAGTTTGGTGTTTGGTTATAAATCAGCTCATGGTTTCTGTTTATAAATTAGTATTTTACATTTATGGACCAAATGAAACACAGACATTCACGCGCGCTGTCAGACAGACCCATACAAACAGACACCCACGCGCGCGCGCTGTGGTGCACGGCCGCCCAAGGCTCTGTCTGTCGGAGTGTAAACCTGACACTGATATCTCCGAGGAAGAGGAAGACCAAGGAGGAATACCAACAATGGGTCTGAGCCACTGAGCTATATAATACACTGAAGTGCTAATCGCACGCTGTTAGAACGAGTCGATTTGAAGCCACCAGCCGCCATATTGGTACTCCCTATTTCCCCCAGTAACTAGGGAATATGTGCGCTACAGCATCGAATAACGAGGATTTTCTCATGTTCAGGGAGGCTTAAAACTTTTAAAATGTCAAATGCCATATACTTTTATTTTATGTTCTAAAACTATCAAGTACTGAGAAAGTCATGTGCTGAATATACAATATACAAAAACATATTTACATATGTGTATACATATATATATACATATACACATACTTATATATATATATATATATATATATATATATATATATATATATATATATATATATATATATGTAGATTTAATATGAATAACATGTAAAATATTTCAGCACCTAATTTCCTAGTAGTTGATAGTGTTAGTACATCCACTGACTGTAGAATTACCTGTGAAACGTTTTCACACAGCTAGAAAACTGCTTGTTGTTGCAACCAAATCCTATGGGATTCTGAGAGAGTAGGGAGTAGCAAGATGGCGGCCAGTGACTTCAGTTTTTCGCCAAAATAAGCACTCGAGTGTATTATATAGCTCAATGGTCTGAGCGTGTGGAACTACAGTGTCCCTCTCGCCTCGATCACAGCCGCCTGCTTGGTGAACACTCGCTCACTGGATCCAGCTGGATTACAGTGAGGAGACGACGACGAGGAGATTGAGGACGGCTTGTTCCACGAGTTCAAGAAGTTAAACAGGTGGGCTAACAAGTCTAAAAATGCCTCCAAAAACGACACTAAACAGGATGATGAATATGTGACAATCGCCAGTGTAAATGAACTGCTGCTGTAACAAAAAGCAATGTTTACCGCACTACCACCCTTAGCAAAAAGTAGTTTATAGAAGTATACTAAAAGTGCACTAATTATACTTAAAATCAGGCAGTGCACTTAAAGTTTACTTATTCTAAACTATATGTCATATACTTAATAATAGTATAGTCAAGTGTACTTGACTTATACTGAGAAGTATAAAAAAGTCTAAGAGTAAGTAAATTATTACTATAGCTATATACTTAAACACTGAATCTTGTACTTGTACTGTGTGTTTTTTTTTCTTATTTCTGCCTCAAGGTACTGATACTACATATGTCCTAAATTAGTAAAGAATGAAAGATGAATTTACTAATGCTTACATTTGTATTTTTTACTACTTTTTGCTTTCAGGTACTATATAATGTTCTGTTCTGGTTTATGTTTATTATTTGGTTAAGTTTAGCTCTTTCCTGTTTTGTGTGTTCTGTTTAGGCTTATTTGTATCCTTAGACTTGTTCTGTTTGCTCCCTTGATCATTTCCACCTGGTTTTAGTTAATTGGTCCCTCCTTGTTACCTTGTCTGCCCGCCTATTTAAACCTCTCTTAGTTTTCTGTTTGTTGCCGGGACTTCACACTCTTTTCGTTGGTAAGAGCCCTCCTGCATTTTGTTCTTGTCTGACCTGTTCTTTGTTTTTTTGAGTCTGCCCAGCTTTTTGGTGTCAGTATCATCATCAGCCTGGGACCTGTCAGTTTGCCTGTTTAATTCTCTCACCTTCAATAAACACCTCAAAAGGATTACTACCGTGTCCGGCTGAGCTCTGGGTTCATCTCTACACAAATCATCACATACTAACCCTATTTTAAACTTTGGAACTGATCGTATTCAAGATCATATAGTGCTGGTGTTTATAAGTTTACAGTAAATTGATTTGTATTTGATTCATCTTTGTGTAACGTAATGTCAGGTCTAAATACCTAAAACATCATACAACACAGGGAAAGAAAGGCACAAAGACAATTAGTTTGGTTTGGCTCGCTGAGACCCACTCTGCCGGTCTCAGCGTTCTCCTCGGGTTTTATTAAGTTTGGGGCGTTTCCCTAGTTACAGGACTGAGGCTGTACTGAAGGGTGGGGGAACAGATAGTTTACAGCCTCAGTTGTCAACAAAGATACACAGGTGAGTAATCACGTTCAGTCAGCACATAATCTTGTAGTTGAGTCTTCTGTTTCTTTGCACAGACATGATTAAGCTATCACGTGAGCAATATGATTATATCAGAAGCTTACATTACTACATCGTAACAAGATAAATCAGTTATTGAAGTATAAACATTAACATAACTTAAAACACGCAGAGACAGGGAAACATGTGACTGACTTTATTGGACAAGTTCTAGTCTCTTTCACAAGCATTTGGCAGTAGTTTTATGTACACTGCATTATCTCTTTCAACAACACATTTGGTTAGAATCATGTCAGGCACAGCATTAACAGTTTAAGTTTTTTAACCTCAAACAAGAAAGTACTTTGTATATTGATCTGTGAATCTTTACATAAAGGTCTCTCTGATTTAGCAAGTACTTCAATTAAAACACAACATAGTCTGGCACATGAACACAAAGCAGAAATTTGATGTGAACAAGTTTGTTTAAAAATAACCAAGTCATTAATTAATTATGAAGGGGAATTACCAGAAAGTAAAAGTCATTTTTTTAATTTAGACTTCTATTGGCCTCAAACACTGTGTTGCAAAGGGTACAATGATTATAACAGTGTATACAAGGCATTTTTTCACAATAAAAGTTAACTTCAGATTGTGATGAACCTCTAAATTCTTCGTGGAAAATCAGACCTGGAAACGTTAGGTTAAACATTTCCAGTAAGTGAGTAACTGCTTTGCTTGTTAAATTGTGTTGCAGCACATATGACATGAGCATCAGTAGACTTTCTCCCTTAGAAAAAGATGCACCAGGGTGTAGGGGGTTGTCACCATCTGCTTGGTCTTGAGAGGATACAAGGAAAATAGAAAATATGTATGTATGAATGAAAATGAACAGCAGCAAACTTAAGCAGTAATCTCCATCTAGCATAAAGTATTTGCCTATAGCAAAATTAAAAACAATTGATGCATAGTTTAGAAAGTAACTCCCCTAAGGGTTACACAACTTTTGTAATTTACCAAAAATATAGTTCGATATTGATAATTTTGAAAATTGGAGGCAACTGGACTTCAGCTTTTTTTGTTCTTTTCTTGTACATATGGAGGTGGAAATTTTAAATTCCCTTTATATCTCTCTATAAGGCAGATGAAAGTAGCAAATCAGCAAGCTCACAGGACATCTAGAAGGCGATCTGCTGTATAAGGTAGGCATTAAGATGTAAAGAAAGGGTTTTTAGAATTCCCCTTAGGTCTGAATAGCTAGATTGTTTAATATATTGTTCTATTCATTAATGAGTTTAAAATCAAAGGTTTACATAAAGAATTATTACAACTCTTTAAACAACTAGGAAAAGCCCAGATGATGGCGCCATGTCTTCGGAAAGTTCTGACGAGTTGACTGGCAAAGTTAACTGGAGGACATAGACCTTTATTATTGGAGAAATGTCATGTAATCTGAGAAAACTAAAAAGCAGATTTTGGGCCACAATGCCCACCATTACATCTGGAGGAAAAAAAGGGGGATGCTTGTAAGTATACGAGTTGCAGCATTGTCATGTTCTTTCTAAGAAGTTTGACCCACACACAGAGCACACTTGGAGACAAAAGCAGCTTCAGATGTTTATTTTGAAACGTACAGAAACCAAAGAGGATTTCAAGTTGGTTGTTCGAGGGAAAGGAGCCAGAAGAGAACGAGAGAAAGAACGAGAAGGAGAACTCCGAGATCAGGGAGCGCAGGACCCTAGCCGGGGGGAGTGGAGCAGAGAGACGGCCTCAGTGAATAGCTGAGGAGATCTAACTAGAGGACGTCAGGGCTCGAAAAGTCTCTTGGGACGGGACCCGAGGCAGAGGCAGACCACTCTAGGTTAACACTCTGGCATGTTCCAGCTGTCTGAGCGCAGTTCTTATAGCGCCGCCGCACGCTGCTGAACGAGCCACAGGTGTGTGTCCCGCCCACCAGTCAACACGAACCACCTGTGAGGAGGAGAGAAGGAAAAAAGGCTGCGCTGGCAGAGGAAAGCACGGCGCAGCCTGCTGAGCCCTGACAAGCATCATGCTTCACTTCATATGATCGATGGCATTTTGAGAAAAAAAAATTTTGTGGAAATATTGAAGCAACATATAAAGATATCAACCAGGAAATTAAAGCTCGAGCTCAAATGGACAATGGTATGTTGTCCGATTCAAAAGTTACCAGATACAAGGCTTCCTTAGTACCTGGTATCAGACTGAGGAAGTGCATGTAAACTTCTGATCCTGAAGATATTAATAATTAACTCTGACATACTCTTTCTCCCATTATTGTGGCATTTACCAAATCTAAATCACTTTTTCAGTTGTAAATGACCTAAAACAAAAAAAGTTTGGTATGATTTAACTTCAGGCAGCAAGAAAAAAGGTGTATGGGTCTATTTGTTAGTTTGTAAACTTCCTGTGACGATCTTTATCTTTATTATTATTACTACGTATTATGTCCAAAGGTTTTATTTTGTGTAATAAACTTACTACTACTAGCACTGTGTTTTTGAACTACTTTCTACATACCACTTTAAATTCAGGTGTATTTTCTCCAGCACTATTCCCCTACATTATGTCTTCATCGTCAGCATGGTTTTCACCTTGATTACTAGAAGTATCAGTCAAATCGTCTTCAGAATTTGACAGAGCTTCTTCATTCTACAGGGTAACAATAAAAAAAGAGCAAGCATTTATATAAAGAACACATATATAAAGTACCACATACAACATTGAATTTACCTCAGTACTGAGAGCAGTACCACATGTATATTGGATGTAGACATTTCAGAGTTCCACATCTACCCCTTCACTAGTGGAAGAGTCCATACAGTGTTCTTCTGTGTTCATTTTGTTATTTTTATAATCATTCTACATATGAACAAAAGAAACATAGTTGAAAATATAGTTTTATAATGATGTCTGAATTTGTGCAGCTAGTGTGCTTTAGCTTTTTGCTGGGTTAGGCTAAAGGATAGGTTTGCTACTACAGCAAACTTCTTACTACTTATACTGCAAAATGTGTGTACTAGTGACATATTGAGGGTGTAATTAGAACCCCTCTGAAGAGTATTACTCTGATAATAAAATTGACCTAGCGCTTTGCCCTATCCCCCAAAGAAGCAAGCAAAAAACATCCCAATAAGGCTACAACTGTTATTAGAAGTGTACCTTTTGTATGTTCATATCAGTCAGGGTAGTTGTGGAAGAGTTCTCATTATTGAGTTCATCCTCATAGCTGGAACTGCTGGGTTCTTCCTCCCCATCAATCAGTGTTACTCATGGGACCGTCTTTGTTGTTGTCAGTATTATAGTCAGCATTCTCTAGATTCAAAACATATATATGATGAATACCTGAATGAATAACCTCATTTATATCAAGTCCAATCCACAAATCAAAAACAGAGCCTTAGCTGCCAATAATAAATGAAAATCTACTTAATTATCACGTGAACCAGGCATTACCAAGATAAATATGGGAATTTATCCTGGGAACAGAAGATGCTTTGACATCAGGGTTCTCTCCAGGTGTTTTTATGAGCTAAGTTGGGGGGAGCAATATTTTTTATTTTATTATTCTGTGCTTCACCTATATCATCTTTCTTTCCTGTCTCTTTGTTAATTAAGCCCACCCCTATTTCTTTCTCTTTTCCCAATGTTGGGAGGTGACATTTGTGCCTCCCATTAATATTCAAACTATGTTCTTATTTTCCAATGTTCTTAGTGGCAATCATTTTGAGACTAGTGCCCTGCTAAGCCTAAATACACTGGCGAGTACCCTGCCATTTTTCAAGAATTAAATGCATTTAATAATTTGGAAATAAACATTCCCACTTGAGAACAACACTGGGTCATTTTGTATTTACCTGTTGAAAGGAAATGTCCAAAAGCCTAATAGTGGAGGAATTCCTGCTGTCAACATCTGTAACTTCTCTGCGGGATGCAACAGGCTGACTTATGTGTTCTTCTGTGTGGTCCTGCAGTTCTGTCCTAGAAAGGTGGAATGTTGAAACTGTTTATGACAACTCAAGGCATTTTATTATCCACAGGTACACTCAGTGGATTTTTAACATTGGATTTTGCCAACAAATAAGACTGTATGTAGTCCATGGGTGGCTACTGAAAAAGAAAAGACACCGAACAATAAATGAAAAAAAGAAAAAATAATTTATATATATATATATATATATATATATATATATATATATATATATATATATATATATATATATATATATATATATATATATATAATTACTATAATTTTCATTTATTGTTCATAAATTCTCTGATAGAACATCTGGACATAACTAATGAAGAACCAGGACCACAGGTGGTACTTTGTAACCAGGGGGTAAATCCACACTGTGGTTTGAGTGTTTGGTAAAATATGGACATAATGAAGACTTTGGACACGTCCAAACCTCCCTGGAGCAGAAAGTGGCTTTCTTTGGCCGAACATTTTTATCTGAAAGGACTCTGCTGCAACAGATGAACTGAGACATGAAAGTAGTTTACAGAAAGAAAAAAGTTCTCCTTCTAGATGAGACCAGAGCTGCTGGCTTGATGCTCAGACTGCCTCTCAGAGACAATTAGTTACAATAAAAGTTTAAATAAAACCATGCTGAGAAAAAGACTGATACTGACAGCAGATTGAGAGAATTAGCAGATAGAAAGTCCTTGGATTGAATTTTTACCACAGATCATCAGGGCCGGACCTGGACATTTGGGGACCCTAAGGAGAACATGTTTTGGGGGATCCTTCTTTACCATAAGCACACAGTTAAAGATGCTTAAAACCAAATGCTTGTGCCATTATATCCCGTATGCATAATCTTTGACCTCTACAACCAAGGAGTATCATAGTGGAGTTATCTCCAGCAGATTCAGCAGTACAACCACTGCTAGATGTGTGGGGATGGAGACCAGAACCTTACAGACAGAGAGCCAAGGGGGGAACTTCTCCCTGAAGGCAGAGCTTGTTAAAACCTGAAGCCCAAAAGCAGAGAAACCTGCTTAGACGGCTGGAGTTTGACCCTGAGTTCATCCCAGCATCACAAGGTCACAGGTTCACACAGCAGGGATATTATGCTACCACTGCTGGATGCTAAATTGGTAAAAATGGGAATTTAACAGCTTTAACCATTAAATTAGGAGGAGAAGAGTTTTAGCTTTGAGGTTATTTTTGTAATAATAATTTAATTTTTGACAGATTTCCTGCCAGCAGAGCCTGCAGCAGTAATTCATGTATTTCTGGACGTCTCCAACTCAGAGAATGATGAAGGCCTCTAACACAGCCATGCTCCACCTGCTCCTGGACTGGCAGAGACGTTCTAACCCCAAGCAGAAGTCCAAGCAGACGGGCCAACATCTGGAGAGAATGGGGACGGGTCCCGGCTGATCAGGACCAGGGTTCTGGTCTTGCTCCACCATCCAGAGGTTCTGGAGGGAAGTGGCAGCAATAAGCTCAAAGCTTCTGTGTTTCAGCATCAGTCCTCTGGGGACTCAGTGCCTCATGTCTCCACCTTCTGCTGCACAGAGACGCCGTCCTCCTCTGGCTGAAGCCCTCGTCTTTAAGAGACGCTCAGGCTTGGCTGATCTTCATTATTTACTTTATTAAATGGAGAAAATGAGCCCAGTTAGTCTATTTACTGAGGAAACAGTCGACTGCTACGTCTGAATTAACCTGAGTCAACATGAGGTGCTTTGGGTTCAGGTTATATTTATGTAATTAAGCCTTAAATATCCATGATTTAACATTCCTGATACTGACTGCCTCTGTTAAACACTTTCTCATGTAGTTTCAGGTCAAAGTTGATTTCTCAGCTCAGAGGAAACACTGACAGTAAACAGATCTGGTGATTTCAGATCTACAAATTAAGAGTCATTTCCCCCTCAATAGTATTTATGTCCTTATTCAGCACTAATGGAAGTAAAAGCAACTCCAGCAGCATCTGCCTGCCTGTAGAAAGCATCAACAGAACCTAAACTGGGCCAAGAAATCTGAGACCTCCTTCATAATCTGTGGGCTGAGGTTCTGTTTACAACATTCAGCAATATTTTCATATAATATCTGTTTTTTAGAGCTTGATTGTAACTCAGATCCTCACCCAGAGCAGCAGAACTCAGGATCCCTGTCAGAACCAGGGAGAGGGTCCAGTTTGGCATCAGTGAGGTCCTGGACGGATTAAATAAAACCCACCAGGCTCAGAGTTAATGAGATTATTTATTATTATTACATTATTATTACTTAAAATGTTTATACACTGTTTATCTGGAGACGCGCTGATAAATATGGCGTTTAGAAACAAGTAGAACAAAATGGAGGATTATAAAATGTCGGGATAGTTTCGCTTTGACGCATCAGATCTGCGGACATTTCATCATTAGCATAGTTTAATAATTCTGGCAAAAAAGAATAAAAATCATTAATATTTTACAGATTATTTCCATAATGATCGAGTTGTGTAACAGAAATGGAGCATTTCCACCATTATTGTGCATTGAAATCATAATTAAGATGAAATTAACTTTGCACCGAAACATTTTTACGCACCAACGCAGCGCATAAAAGTCTCTTCTATGTGCGAATTAGATGCATCAGTTATAATGGTGAGAAATTCAGCTTTGTTCAACATATTCAACCAAAACCTCCTGCACAGACTTTATAGAGTTGCTGTAAATATGTTTTATGCAATAGTAGTAAAAATAACAAAATGCGCAACCTACCCAGAAACAGGAAGAAACAGGAAGAAGACGTCCAACTGCTGCTGCTAAAACGATGTTCCAACATAAGATAAAGTTTCCTTTAATATTTTAAGTTTTTAAACTCTCTGAAGCTGCAAACAAAAACTAAAGCTGAGCTTTACGGATGTTCGGTTCTGAAGGTCGGGGGAAAAAACTTAATAAATGACTTCCTGCTTCTTGAAAGCCATCCCACTTTCATGCTATCGTTTCCCACTCTGTGTTTCTCTTAAAGCAGCCTGGTTATTCCACATAATTTAGTTTCTGTTGTTTGCTGAACTGTTATACAATTGTAAATGATTGTGTTGAATAAAAGCAGCTTTAAGACGAGCTGTAGGTGAAAAAAGGAGCAAATAAACAGTTAATCTAGTGACATAAGGCAGCAGTACCACATCCAGCCCCTAGGGGGCAGATTATATAAAGCAGTGAATTATTTGGTTCAGAAACGTAAAATACTAATTTATAAACAGAAACAATGAGCTGATTTATAATAAAACACCAAACTTTAACAGATCTAAAGACATAAAATGTTTAAACAGCTTAATTTAAGTTTCAGGATTCTGTTATTAGTTTGTGAAATTACAGCTATAAAAAAATAGAATATTGTGACAATGTTTAATATTTTTATTATTCTTTCAAGAAAGTGAAACTGATATTTTACAGATCCATTAAACACAGCATTACATATTTTAAGCCTTTATTTCTGTTGATTTTAATGATTATGGCTTCCAGCATAATGAACCATATTTACTTATACAGAGTTTCAAAGCACAACACCTGATTGACCAGACTGCTGGAAAACAAGTAAAATACAAAACAGAGATAAAACAAAGTAAAAACCCACAGAAAACATTAACATTGAACAATTAAAACTACAATCATTGTCAAACTCCCTCTGTGTTAAAGCCACAGAGTCAAAGTGTGTTTCCAGTGAGATTTAAAGGCCTCAGCTCAGGGAGCTTGTCTTCTATGCAGAAGCTGCTCATTTCACAGCTTTGGGGCCACAACAGAAAACACTGGACCACCTCTGAGTTTCCTCTGAGACTGAGGAACCACCAGCAGCCTCTGGTTAGTGGACCTGAGGGAACCAGGTGAGGGGTGCAGCAGGTTGGACAAACATGCTGGCCAGGACCATTAAGAGGCTTAAAAACAAAGAAAACTACTTAAAATTCATCCTGAAATAAATGGTCAGTCAGTGGAGAGAGGCTGAAACAGTGATGTGTTCTCGTTTCTTTGATCCTGTTATTAATCACTCTGCTGTATTTATAATACTTGTAGACGTGACAGAGTGACGTGATTCTGGTTAAAAGTTACAATAATGCAGCCAGGAGGTTCTAACAGCATTAATCACTGATTCCACGCTACGCCTAGAAAGAAGAGGTTTATCCCTAGAAAGACGTCTGTGATGAAAATAAGGATTTTACCACTAAGTTAATGAGGATTTTAATTAAAGCTAAAGGCAGCATCCATGTTAACCCATAAAATGCTGACATCAGACTTCTAATGAGGTCAGGATGGAGAGATCAGCTCTGGTGAAGATCACTTCTAGTTTACAGTCGTTAAGATTCAGAAAGTTAAGAATCATCCATGGTTTGATGTCACAAAGTCACCCAGGGGTGGCCAGGGAGGTTAGGGAGGATTTCCAACTGGCTGGTGGTTGAAATGTTGTTTTTTTCTGCTTCTTCTTCACAATAATAAGTTACAGCTGCAGGTGGTACAACATCAGATTCAGTTAATCTGATATTTTGCATTAAGCAGAGATACAAACAACCTCTGCTGATATGAAGAAAGCAAGAAAGGAACTGGAATTAAAGTAGAAAGGGTCTAAAACATCTACTGAGTACCAAGATATAAAACATGTTATTATGCATTTAAAGTCATGTTTTCTTGGATTGATAGATCTCAAAAGTTTAAATATTTTTAAATTCTTTAAAACAGAAGTTTAAGATTTTTCTCGCAATGTCCTTCAAGAGTTCAGATGATGTTTCTTAAACACAATGTTATTATATTTGAACCCTTTTCTTCTTCTTCCTTTTACAAATAAATCTAAAAACCAGGACAATTATACATAAAACCACCAAAGCTGCTGCTGCTGTGATCCAGATGATTTTTGTCCTTCTCTCTGGTTCTGGAGTCAAAGTTGGTCTCTGAGGTTGAAGCTGATCAGCAGCTGCTGGAAAAATGAAATTATTTATGTTCAAAACTGAGATTAGAGGTTTTAACTTTATGATAATTATATTTTCCATGTATACATTTCTCAGCAGTTTAACTGAACCAGAAAATATGTATTCTTTCTTCTCACCAGAGACGTTGAGTCGACATTTTTTAGAGTCTTCATGATCACCCGTGTAAACCTGACACTCATACTCTCCAGAGTCTTCAGTTCTCAGTCTGGACACATGGAGTCTGATTCGTCCTTCTCTGAGGACGTCTTTGTCAAGCTGGACTCGTCCTGAAAACTGTTCATCCTGAGACTCTGACACCTCAACACCATCAAGGACCTGATACAGGACTAATTCTTTCCTAGGAGTTAACAAGCTGCAGTAGATGTTCAGATCTCCCCAGGGTCGATCAGGTGTGGTGGTGAAGGTCCACTCCAGAGTGATGCTGTGGTTCTCCTCTGCCTGATAGGAGCTCTGTGTCACATTCACTACAAATGTTGCTGCTGAGGAGACAGAGAGGGAAAGAGAGGAGCAGACACACTGAGAACTGGAACATGGGAGTCTTTAAACTACATCTCTAGAGCTTTCTGTCCCATGATGCTCTCTGTGCTGTCAGAGCTCTGCTTGATGCTCTTCAAGTCAAACTGCTTGATCAGATGCAGCTGGAGGATTGAAGTGTTCCCTTCACTGACAGACTTTTCACTGATTATTGATGGATTTAGACTGAACAAAGAGAAGATGGAAACTGACCACAGAGACATGAGTTGAGGATGATGAGCAGCAGGATCCTGCAGATCATCTTCTCCCTGTGAGAGGAGACAGAGGAGGAGAGTCAGCAACACATCAGCTCCAGCATCAGCAACACACAACCAGCAACATCTGAACTCCTTCAGCTCAAAGAAGGTTGTTCTGTCAGAGATCATGACTGCCACCTGCTGGTGATAAACTAATACAGCAGCAGAGAGACTGCAGGACAGCTTTCCATTCTCTGCAGCTGCTGAACTTTTCATGTGTAAAAACAGCTTCTGGGTAAAATCAGTCTGTTATAATTCATGAGGAGAAAACATCAGAGAGGGAAAGCTGGAAATCCCTGAAAGATATGTTGAGTTTACTTTCTTTTCAAAGTTAATTCATCACATGTTAAAATAATAATATCCATCCATCCATTTCCTAACCCGCTTAAGCCCTCATAGGGTAGCGGGGTAAAATAACAATGAATATTTTTATTACTATGGTTTGAAATATGATGTTTCATGATTTGTATAGGCGTCTTGGAATATTTTCATCTTGTTGCTCAAACGTGAAATGCAGCAATGAATTGTGGGTAATATACACACGGAACAGGCAACACAAACCATAGACATACTATATATTATTCACCAATGTCTAAAGCTCTGATGCCTTGACGGAGTAGATGCAATTTTGGAGAGACTAAGCCACAAAAACCTGGACGTGTAGACCTGTATCTCTCTATCTAATATTAGAAACATCACATTCTAATATAAACAATATCTTTTAATCTTACTTGTGAAAAGTTAATAGTCCGTTGATCTAACCAAAAATACGCCGCACAGTGCTGAGGTATCATTAGTGTGTTCAGCTTGAATCAGCAGGTTAGAGTAGCAGGTCGACCGCCCCAAGATGGCGGCCGTAATTCCTGCGCCGCGACAGTCAATGCGGGGTCTACTCTTATATTATGTCTATGACACAAACCCTCAGTAGGAGGAACGCGCATTTCAGCGTAAACGTCACTGAGTAAGAATTCCACACCCTATTGAAAGAGTTTAGGCCTGTCGGAGGTTGAGCTAATGGAGAGCAGTCGGATAATCAACCCCCTGGTCCCTAAAATGTAACAGATTTAAAGGCATCCACCAAAATCTGCCCTCTGGCTTCGTCATATGGAGGACCAAGTCTTCCATATAAAAATAAATACAGAAATAAATAAATGCTCAATAAATAAATAAGCATACAATTAATTGCCACCAAATTAATAAATGTAGGTAGAAATTAAATTATACAGTGAGACATAAATGTATATATCTCTTTTAATTAGCTTATTTATTTATTTGCCTTTGTAATAATTACCTTATTTATTTATTGTGCATTATAATCTTCAACTTTATTTATTAATTACTTATATTTTTTAAGTATTTATTTATGTGCATGTTATAATATTTTTGTCTGTTTTATTCTTCCTTTGTATTTTTTTACCCTATATATTTCTGTGATGCTATTTATTTCTGCCTGTCCCTTTTACATTTCTGCCTGTCCTTTTTACATTTCTGTATGCATTTCTGCCTCATTATGCAAATGAGGAGGGGCTGTGTCTTAAGGGCTCAACTTCTTCCCATTGGTTGGTTAGCATTTTACTGCATCGGTCAAATCTACATGGCTTTTCCCCGACATGAAGCATTGTTAAGTAATGTCAAACTTAGCAGTCAGACGTTCAGTGTCAGACCTCTTACGGGAAGCTGCTAATAGACTGGAAGAATTAGAACGCTGTACATTTGGGATCTGAATGTTTTTTTATGGTTTCAGATTCGGCGTTTACAGATCAATAACTCATCGGCGGATGATTTCTTCTACAAAACAGACACCTCTCCGCAACCACAGCAAGGCAGACACTGAGCTACAACCGTAGTTTCCTCAAAACGAGTCTCCCATCGCGCTGGGTGAATTACATTAGACCCTATGCAGAGCTCGCTTGATAAGAAAATACTGTAGTTGATTATAAAAGTCCCGTTGACTCCACGGAGTCAACAGGATCTAGCTCATGGTTGATCCGGTTGAGGGACTCCGATTTCGGCCAGCGTCTCTCAGATGCTCCCTCCTCCCACACGCGGTGGTGCATTTAGGGACCGTCAAAAAACATTTGAACCAAGCACTCTTTAGAAACAAAAGTCAATAAACTCCGTATCTTGTGACCACCTAAGACAAAACTAATATAAAATCAAGCCACTAAAAAACATCTGTAAGGAAAAGTCCCAATTTTTGTCTTGAAAATTGAAAATAGCTTAAAAATGAATAAAACAAGTGTGCCTTGCAGATTTTATCTATTGACATCAATTTATATTAGTTTATCTTAGCTGGTCACAAGATAATAAATTTATTGGTTTTTATTTCTCAAGAGTGCTTGGTTCAAAAGTTTTTCGACAGTCTCTAACTGCACCACCGCGTGTGGGAGGAGGGAGCAGCTGAGAGACGCTGGCCGAAATCGGAGTCCCTCAATCGGATTAACCATGAGCTAGATCCCGCTGACTCCGTGGAGCTTGAATGTCCAATATCCAAATTCAAACTAACTTCACTGCGGTGCTGGATCATGCGTAAAGACGCAGCATGAACCCCACGTGTTGCAGCTGAGGTGAAATGTTGGATCGGCTTGATGAAACTCCGCCTCATTCACAAATTAGACCAACATGGATAGAATAATGATAATATGTAGTGTTTTTTATTGCCTGGATGTGAATCTGATAATTCATATTGTGCCTTTTATAATCAACGACAGTATTTTCTTATCAAGCGAGCTCTGCATAGGGTCCAATGTAATTCACCCAGCGCGATGGGAGACTCGTTTTGAGGAAACTATGGTTGTAGCTCAGTGTCTGCCTTGCTGTGGTTGCGGAGAGGTGTCTGTTTTGTAGAATAAATCATCCGCCGATGAGTTATTGATCTGTAAAAGCCGAATCTGAAACCACAAAAAAACATTCAGATCCCAAATGTACAGCGTTCTAATTCTTCCAGTCTATTAGCAGCTTTCCTTAAGAGGTCGGACACTGAACGTCTGCCTGCTAAATATGACATTACTTAACAATGCTTCATGTCGGGGAAAAGCCATGTAGATTTGACCGATGCAGTAAAATGCTAACCAACCAATGGGAAGAAGTTGAGCCCTTAAGACACAGCCCCTCCTCATTTGCATAATGAGGCAGAAATGCATACAGAAATGTAAAAAGGACAGGCAGAAATGTAAAAGCGACAGGCAGAAATAAATAGCATCACAGAAATATATAGGGTAAAAAAACACAAAGGAAGAATAAAAAAGACAAAAATATTATAACATGCACATAAATAAATACTTAAAAAATATAAGTAATTAATAAATAAAGTTGAAGATTATAACGCACAATAAATAAATAAGGTAATTATTACAAAGGCAAATAAATAAATAAGCTAATTAAAAGAGATATATACATTTATGTCTCACTGTATAATTTAATTTCTACCTACATTTATTAATTTGGTGGCAATTAATTATATGCTTATTTATTTATTGAGCATTTATTTATTTCTGTATTTATTTTTAGATATGGAAGACTTGGTCCTCCATATCGTCAGTCTTCCAACACGGTTATTCTTACACAGTAAGCCCTGCTAATGATCTGACTATTTGACTACATGGTGTTAAAGCTGAGGCACATTCTCCACCAAAGGAATTGGAGATTTCTCAGACTGAACAATTTTCTCTTTAAAAGGCTTAAAATGTTTCCTATGGTGGTACTTAGTCAACATTTACTGGGTTGATATATCCACCAGGTCAAAATTCTCAATCATGGTGCAGGTACCAAATTCTTTACCAAAATGTCTGAATAACTTCTATAAAATCAGTTTCTATAAATTGTTTTCTGGTTCTGAAACAGGTTCTAGATCATAGATGTCAGAACACAGGTTAGTTTCTTTCTTCTTCTTTTTTTCATTTTTTTCAGATTTAATAAATCCATCCAAACGTTACAATTCAGATTGTTTCCATTTGTAACAGGTTACAGTGTTAACAACAATAATTATCAAGCTGTTAACAAAAGTTTCCATAGAGTTCCTCCACAAACTGAACAGCAGAAACTGTCAGATTAAAAACTAATCAACAATAAACTTAAAGAGACCGACCTGATCTAATGAGGATCCTCTACTGTGAGCTGGAGAAAAGTCACTGCTCGATGAAGCCTGGCTGTCACTCTCTATCAAACTCCGCCTTTTCTTTCCTGTTGCAACGAGAGCTTCAGCCATTGTAGGGACTGATGTGTCAATCAAACAATTCAACCAATCAAATCAACGGCTGAAGACAACATGTTAGCCAATTACAGCTGGAGAGGGGCGGGTCACTTGGTCATACAAATAGCTTTCAGAGCGAAGCCGGCCGGCGGCGTGGTTCGGCTGTGGCCACCGTCGGTGTCGGTAGAGCGGGATGGATATTCGGTCTAATTACCAAACTTTTGAAGAAGAGACAAAGAAGTAACCGAGAACGAGCTGGAAGCAGCGCTATTAATTTCTGTTTGAAACGTCAGCGTTGAAGTCAACACTGGAGTAAACATTGATGCTAGGAGGGTTAACTAGACAGCTAGCAGCACAAGGTGCAAAACTCATGAGTAAAACTGCCAAACTGAAGAAACTCGGGTTACTTCAGGTAGAAGGGAACTCTGCCTTTTCTCTGATCCTTGTTCTCCTAGCGGCTGTAATTACAGAACCTCTTCTAGTATGAATTTTTATTTGAGTCAGTGTTCACCCTGACACCAGTGCTCATGTTTATGTATGCTAAGGCTTGACTTTTGAATCAAGACACAGCTCTATAGGTTGCTGTATCTCACTGTTAGTTTCCATCCCAAACCAGCATAAAACCTGCCCAACTATAAAGAAAAAAACAAGCCCAAATCTCAAACTCTCTTATGTTAAAAGCGCAGAAGTATGAAACACATGAGAACATGCCACAATGTACACAAAATGTACAATCAGTCAACCAAATAACAAACAAGATCACTTTAACAACCATGATATATCAACTGGAAAAAAATAAAAACTCCTATCAATAGCTTCCCAACATGAGTAATACATCTACCTTAATATAAACTTAATTTATCTTATAGAGCTCAATCAAACATTTCTCTTTCATTAGAACTCAACACAGATATAATTTCATAGTGACACTTGATTAACCATTATTCTTTTCTTGTTTTATTATAACAATCAATATTATTCATTATAACTATTATTCATAATGATGTCAGATTCGACTCATTTAAAAAATAAATTGACCAGTAAAATTAGTTCAATGGGATGGCATTTTATTAAAATGGTTTTAGTTTTTTTCCAGACATGGACAACCATTGTGATATATATTTGAATTGCTCACAGCTTATGTCTCGCGTTATTACAACGCGATTAAAACTATTTCAAAGCAACTTGCATATGATGAACGATGAGATTGAGAAAGAGATCTTTACATCATATATCGACCCATCGACTATGGGACAAGAAAGGTTTGTGGCTTTGCTACTTATGTATGTCCACAAGGACATTCATTTAGACATCAACTAAATCATTGACATATTTGCCCAGAAGCATCCTGGAAGGTTGACATTTTTAAACCCATTATCATCATCATCATAAAGTTGAAGGTGTTGTAGAAGAGAACAATATTCTTTGTCAAGTCTTAATGTTAAAATATATTCAAAACTCCTTTATCACTTGAACCATAACAAACTGTTCTAAGTCCTTGGGTCTTTTTAAGTCATTTTTTTCTTAATATAGTTTATCTGGATGAAATAAATTGTTAAAGTACATGTATATTAAAAAATAATTTATCATTTGAACCATACCAAACCATTCTTAAGTCCTTGGGTATTTTTATTCAATTTTACTAAATAAATATCATTCCTGGAAATAAAGAAAATCTTTGTTTGATTAATTGTTGATAAGAATAATTTTTTAAGGATATTTTTTTCTTCAAACTACTTTTTAACCTTGTGCATGCTGTAAAAACCCAAGAAATTTTGTCTTCAAAATTCTTTTTCAATTAAAATAATATAATCATGCTAATTCCACTTATGTTCATCCATTAAAATGATTATCAATTCAAAAACCCATAGATGAATAATTAGGGTAGTGTGAAAGAGTAAAGATGGCATTCTTTGGTCGTTTAGCCTCACATTGTCTTGACATGACCCTTACGTGTGCACCCCCCTTTGAAAAATCCTGGATCTGCCCCTGTTCTGCTCCTTTACCAACATGTGGTGCAGATTCTGATTTGGACCTTGATGGGTCAGAATCTACCAGAATAATTTCCAGACTCTTTTTATTTCCCCATATTTCCAGTAATTCCTCTAAAGCAGCAGAGTTCTCCTTCTGGTCCAGTTTCTCCAACAACAGCAGCAGGACTTTGTTCAATCTCTCAGCAGAGAGAATCCAGCTGCTAGATCCTCACTAAATCTGACCTCAGACCAGTTCTCCCATCACAGCTGGTACTGGAGCGCCACCTGGTGGTGTATCTAGGAACTGAGCGCATCTCCAGCTGAAGGTCTGATCCTGGAACATGAGGAACATCTGGCTAATTGGATCAGTTCACTTTGATTTGTTCTGTTCTGATGTTTTCCCTCCAGAACCACATCAGAACCTCTTCATTTCTGTATTGAATGGTGAACAAGCAGCAGTGATGAAGAGGATGAAGAGGAGGAGCTGCTGCTCCAGAAACAGCAGAAATGTTGGATTAGTTAAATATCTGGGCTTTGTGGAGCACGTTCACCTGTTCAGGGTCTTTTCTGGGAGGTTTTGCTGCTTTATACAGTTTAGGTTATTAAATATTGTATAATATATTGAATGGAAAATAAATGTGTTAAAAATCAAAAATCTTTCTTTCGTTCTGCTTTTAACATAAATGAGAAAAGATTTGAGCAAAGATTTCAGTCAACATTTACATCTTCATATGTTTTGACCTTTTCTCCAACACAGATATTAGAAACTAAAATATTTTTCAGCTGTGCTAAGATATATACTGTTTTAGCTGACTCTGACCTGGGATGATGTTTTTTTATTTAAGCAGATACACTTCTGGGATTTTTCCTCTCCATGGTTTTGTTACTAATGGTAGCTGAAATATGAGTTTTTAATCACCTCCTGCATGTTTTATCAGTGCAGCTGCTGCACATGTTACAGTCAGAGACACAATATTAGCAGATCAAGCAGTTCTCAGGATCCAAACTCCACCAGAGATCATTTAACAGTGAAGATCCGATTCAGCTTAATCTTAAATCTCCAAAGTTGAAGCCATCATCAGTCTCCACATCACACAGATACATACCAGAGTCTTCAGTCCTCAGTCTGGACACATGGAGTCTGATTCGTCCTTTTTCAATTTAAAAACGTTTTTTCTTATTCCACCAAAACAAGGTTTGCAAAGTTTTAGTTGCATTTCAGCACTAGAGGGCGCAGTAGTAAAGGAGGAGGATGTGAAGCTCTGTTCCTTTAACACCGTTTCTGCTCTCACTGATGAAGACCAAGAAGATTAATCTGATTAAAAGTTCACATCATTGTCTGATGGCAGAAAAATCATCAGAGCTGCTGTCAGTCCCAGGGGACTGGTTCTGGTTCTGGACTCTGAGTTTTTGGAGCTGATCAGCAGCTCCTGGGAGAGAAAGTAAACATCCAGTAATATAACCTCATTATTTATGAACTGTTCTCCTGTCTTTTATCAGTTATTTGGACTTCATTGTGCTGTCTGCAGAGAAAAACGAGAGAATCACAATGAAGCTTCTTTGTGATCTGCAGAGACAGAAGGAGGAGCTTAATGTGCAAAAGTGAAACCAAACATGAACAGAAACACCAACAATAAATAAACTGCAGGGAGCGACTCTGTGTCCACTAGACATAATTTGGCTCCAGCCAAGAGAAAAAAAGTATATTTCTGAGATTATTTTAGGGGAAAAATAGAGAAAACTTCAAAGATTTAATGAAAGTGCAGGGAAATTAACTTCATATCAAAATAAACCTGCATTATAGGACTAATGTGACGTCATAGAAAGAGAAAGGATATTTATCTAAAAATGCTTCACGAAGCAGTGAAAATAAAACCTGATCTAATGGACTGGAAGCTCACAGTACCGCGCTAAAAGCTCTAATAAGCCAATCCAGAGCCATAGAGCTAAAAAGAGTCGCGACACTCCCATTGGACTCCGTTGTACGCTGTTTGCCGCCCACTTCCGGGGTATGCAGCCTCGCATAGTTCCAAAAAGCCATTCTATGGCATCGGACATCATTCACTTCCATTGCTGACTCTCGAGTAATTTCTGAGGTAAGTTGATTAAATAGCTACCTGTTTTGAATTGTCAACTGTCTATATTGTATCATAGGCCATTTATGATGCTTATTCTGATCTTTTGTTGTATGTACACAGCGTAATTATATATATATTTTTTATCTTGGTAGACGACCGATTGCCTGCTAGTTTGTTAGCTTGACTTGCCTTCTTTGAAGGTAACGTTATATCCAGGGGTAAACTGATTAAATAGCTACCTATTTTGAACTGTCAACTGTCTATATTTTATCAGAGGTCCTTTATGATGCATATACTGATCTTTATTTGTATGTACACAGCGTAATAATATATATATTTTATATTGGTTGACCACCGATTGCCTGCTAGTTTTGTTAGCACTAACGTTATATCCAGGCGTAAGTTGATTAAATAGCTACCTCTTTTGAATTATCAACTCTGTATATTATATAAATAGGCCCTTTATGGTGCATATACTGATCTTTTGTTGTATGTACACAGCGTAATTTATATATATATATATATATATATATATATATATTTATATATATATATATATATATATAATTTATTTATTTATTTTTATCTTGGTAGACGATCGATTGCCTGCTAGTTTGTTAGCTTGACTTGCCTTCTGTGAAGGTAACGTTATATCCAGGCCTAAGTTGATTAAATAGCTACCTCTTTTGAATTGTCAACTCTGTAAATTATATTAATAGGCCCTTTATGGTGCATATGCTTATATTTATTTGTACGTGCACAGTGCAATTTATAAATATATTCTTAACTTGGTAGACAACCGATTTTCAGTCATTGCCTGCTACTTTTATCTCGATTTTGCCAGCTGTGAAGAAGGTATCGCTACACCAGAAATTACACAGTTCATTAGTGAATCTCTGACATCTTTTATTAAGTAAGTTAGCCATAGTGCTTACTGGAACTCCACAGGTGTGAGTCTGATGTATGCAAGAGAAAGTATTTTTCTAGGCAGTCCTGAATGAACTGGCTTTAATGAACATATTTGTGCCCTTGTCTCAACAGATCTTGCTGGACCAGCAGTATCGTTGTTGTGGCCATCACAGGTTTCAGTGGAGCGCCCCACCCCCCCCAAAAAAATGGTTACGATACCTGTTCTTAACGCCTGTTTACACATTTGTTGTTCTTGTTCACACATACTGTACGTATGTTTGTTGATATTATTTATGCTTGTTCCCATTTTTTTGTTCCACATTGTTAATTTTTATCTTATGCCAGCTTATACCTTTATTATTAATGTTGTCCTTCCCTTCAGCCCTGATGCACTCTGAAGCCTGATGTATGTGGATGATTTTTTTTTTAAATATATTTATAATATTCCTCCCTGTTCCTTCACTTTGTTCTTGTTTTTCCAGTTAGATACACACATTTACACACATCTTGTTGTCTCACTCAGTATTTTTTATTAAACAATATTTGAATCATTCATCCAAGCTTAATGAGTTGTTATTTAATATATTTGATTCTTTGTGCATGGCTTAGTTTTAAAATTATCATTGTTGTGTGGCCAACTCCTGCCTCATCAGAAAAAGTGGGTGTAAATGCTGAATGGACTATTCTTTCTCAAAAAAGCAAAAAGCAACAACGGAGTCCAATGGGAGTGTTGCCTGTCACTGTTCTCTGTCACTCTCTCTGCAGCTAACCTTACTCTTACTCTGTGCATTAATCCAGAGACGTAGAGAAAAATCTTAATAGCTCTACACTTACCTATAGACCCAAACATATAAGCATAATGCTTTTGATAATATGTGAATGGCTTAATCTTAAAATTATATTCTTAGTCTTAACATGATCATGTTTCACGTTGTGGTCTGGGGGTGCCCACCTGGCGCGGATTCAGGCGGGGGCGCAGGGGGCGCGCACACCCCCCTTTTGGAGACCAAAAGTATTTTTTAAAGAGCCCGAATTTTTAAACATCCTTCATAGAATTAAGATTAATAGCCAGTACCTGTCATTTAGAACGCACTGTGATGCCGGCGCGGCATTAAATTGTCGTCGCAATCACCGATACTGGCGGCGGCATTTAGTGCCCAAATATGGGCAGTAATGGCGGCCTGACGTCACATCCTGTGTTGTTTCTTAGCAGAGGCATTGCGCTCACACAGCTGTGATAAACAACAATTATTTCGGATTCCCAGAGGACTTCACCATTGAAATTTTCTAGAGCTATTATTGAAGCAACAATGCCCACGTGCATGGCAGTTTGATGTTGCAATACATCTGGTAAAAGTGGAAAAAACATCACAAAAATAAGGAGACCGCTGCCGCAGCAGACAGATTCAACTCACATCGTTCCTTTGTGGTCTCCTTGCCTCAAACTGGTACGGCTGGATTTCGTCAAAAATCAGGTTGCTGTCAAGAAAGTCTTCTATATATTCCAAATCGCTCTCAGATGATGATGATAAATCCATGAAACTCCATCACTATCGCTAAATAATCACTCTGCCGCACCGGTCGTCGCCATCTTGGATAATAGCGCACAGTGACGAGCCTGTTCTTCTTCTACTACTACTTCTTCTTCTTCTTCTGTTGTGTTTTCTGGCAGTTTACATCCTGTGTGCATTACCACCATCAGCTGGACGGATATGTAATTTAGAAATATATTTTCCTATATATCTTTATATCTTAATGAAACTAAATTATATCTATACTTACACACTCACACACACATACACACTAAATCCCCCCAGCTAATTCTGTATCTTTTAAATATTTAAGTGCTTTAAATATTTTATCTGATTGATGCTTCCCTAATAAATCAGCCATCTTTACTGAACTCCCCAATACCCTTTCCAGTTCTTTCCTCTCTTTTATATATTTTCTACAATAAATCAAAACATGTTCTACTCCTTCGATTTCTCCACAATAAGAACAATTACCTGTTGGATGTTTCCCTATTATTTTTAACCCAGTATTTAAACTAGTATGCCCTATCCTCAACCTGTTTATCCATATTTCCTCTCTTCTATTCATCATATATTCTTTTCAAAGATGTACTAGTTGACCCCAGTCATTCCCTGACAAACATCTCAAAATATTAATACCTTTTTTTACATTTATCAATGATCTTCTGTATATGTATCTTAAATGAAAGTTTTTCATCAAACCATACGCCGAGGTACCTTATGATATTTACCTGTTTCAATTTATGCCCATATAATGTAAGATCTACTGTTGGATTAACCCTTTTCCTTGAAAAACATATTACTTGTGTCTTCTCAACAGACAAATGAAACCCCCATTTATGTGACCATATTTCAACCGTGTTAATTGCTGATTGCATTCTATTTTTTAAATCACTAATATTTTCTCCTCTCACCCATAATGCCCCATCATCTGCATATAATGCTTTACTAATTCTAAAATCTATATTATCAAAAATATCATTAATCATTATATTAAAAAGCAATGGACTACATACACTACCTTGAGGAGTTCCATTTTGTATAGCATAAATATTTGAATAATTTACCCCAACTCTTACTTCGATTGTTCTATTCTTTAAAAAATCCTTAATTCAATTACACATTTTTCCTTTAATTCCCATTTTATCCATCTTCATTAATAAACTCTCCTTCCAAAGCATATCATACGCTTTTTCAATATCAAAATGTAGCTAAGAGCATTTATTTATTTACCTGAGCCTTTCTTATTTCATTTTCTAAACAAACAATTGGATCTACCGTTGTCCGTCCACTTCTAAAACCACTCTGATAAGTAGATAAAAGACCTCTTTTTTCTATTTCTTACATTAATCTCCTAGTTATCATTTTCTCCATCAATTTACATAAATTAGAAGTAAGAGATATGGGCCTATAACTAACTACTACTTCTTCTTCTTCTTCTTCTCTTTTTTAATAGTGGTTGGCAAACAACTTTTAGGTGCATTACCACCACCTTCCAGATTGGAGTATGGATCAACCTTAATCTTATATTCTCCCCACAGAAAACAAGTATGATGATCGTTAGAAAATGTTGATAATGAGAAAACATGGGGTTCTCACAAGTTGTGTAAAGTTGTAAAGTAATGCAATATCAGGAAAACTTTTTCAAGTAACGGCAAAGTTATGAAAATTTAATTTTTGTTGCAGTTTTTGAAAAGTAATGAAAAAAGAGTGTAAAGTAAAAAAAATAGTGGACATTGACACCCATACAATAGTTATTGTGTAGTGTGTATTGTCTGATTTAAACCTTTTAGTGCCACATGTGTTTTATTGTTAAAACTAAGAATGGTCTCCTTTATGAAAACATACTAGGCTTAAAACTATTGCCAAGCAACTTGCATATGATGAATGATGAGAGTGAGAAAGAGATCTTTACATCATATAAAGATGATATATCATCAGGATCAACATTTAGGCAGGAAGTGAAGTTGTGGCACACAAAGTGGTCATCATCAGTGGAAAAACCCAGCTCTCTCCCTGAAATTCTACGGATAACAAATATGAAGTGCTACCCAAACATTTCTATGATTCGTCACCTTCTGTCAGTTATACCTATCACGAGTGCTTCTGTGGAACATAACTCGGGCCTTAAAGCAGTGAAAACTTTGCTGAGGTCAACAATGGGACAGGAAAGCTTTGTGGCTTTGCTACTTATGTATGTCCACAAGGACATTCATTTAGACATCAACAAAATCAGACATATTTGCCCAGAAGCATCCTAGAGGGTTGACATTCATAAACCCATTATCATCGTCATCATAAAGTTGAAGGTGTTGTAGAAGAGAACAATATTCTTTGTCAAGTCTTACAGTTCTATTATAGGCTTATGGCTTAACTTCACCGTACATGTTCATTGGTTTAACTTACTTTAAAAAAAATGTTCTCAACATGGTTTATCTTGTTAAAATGTGTTAAAAAATCCTTTGTCACTTGAACTATACCAAACTGTTCTTAAGTCCTTGGGTCTTTCTAAGTATTTTTTTTCTTAATATAGTTTATATGGTTAAAATATATTGTTAAAATACATGTATATTTTTAAAACTCTTGTCAATTGAACCATACCAAACTGTTTTTTAGTCCTTGGGTCTTTTTATTTCATTTTCTGTATACATATCATTTCTGGAAATAAAGAAAATCTTTGTTTGATTAATTGTTGAGAAGGATAATTTTTTCTTCAAACTACTTTTTAACCTTGTGCATGCTGTAAAAAGCACGAGATTTTGACTTAAAAACCCATTTTCAATTACAATAAGGTAATCATGCTAATTCCACTTATGTTCATCCATTAAAATTATTATCAATTAAAAAATCCTTAGATGAATAATTAGGGTAGTGTAAAAGAGTAAAGATGGCATTCTTTGGTCATTTAGCCTCACATTGTCTCGACCCCATGACCCTTGACCCTTGACCCCATGACCCTTAGGTGCGCACCCCCCTTTGAAAAATCCTGGATCCGCCCCTGCCCACTTATCGGAAGTGAACTAGCTGCTAGGCGAATGCTGAATGGACCACGGCAGACCTAACGCTACCACGAAGGTAAGCTAATGGCTGAATGGGAATTTATAAGCAAAATCACGGTAATCAATAATACAGCCCAGTCGCCATAAAATGAAAATCATGAGACATCTGTCATCACATGAATGATATGGAAAAGAAGACT
Organism: Fundulus heteroclitus; assembly: GCF_011125445.2. Lineage (NCBI taxonomy): Eukaryota > Metazoa > Chordata > Actinopteri > Cyprinodontiformes > Fundulidae > Fundulus > Fundulus heteroclitus. Next base: position 32,848,065 of record NC_046374.1, read on the forward strand.
TAAGTTAGAGCCGTTCTAGCCTGTACTCCTGTTCATACGAACATGAACATAAGCTTTTCCCTCCAAACATGTAAAACGTATCTAAGTAATATACAGCTTTTTGTTGTCACCCTGCCTCTCAAAATGGAAAAATGACATTAACAAATATGTAATCATGCAATAACAGCTGAAAAAGTAGTAGGGTGTATGTTTATATATGTATTAACCGTTAAATAACGCAATCGCTGCTGTCTGTCCCATAGAAGAACATGACAGCCAGCGTATGTTTTGGAACTATAGCGGTCTACATGAACCACGTGACTGCCCTGGCGGTGACATCAAAGAGTGTCGCAACTCTTTTCAATCTCTATGGCGCTGGGCCAATCATAAAGTAGAAAAACACCTTCACGCTCCATGGGGAACTTTGTGCAGCGGTGTTCACAGTAGTAATGGATAAGAAACGCAAGGGAGGCGCAGAGAAACTGCGCGAAAAAAAGAAACGAGTTCTTCAAACGGACGCTTTGAAATGTGTCAAACTGACTGACATGTTCCCAACAGCAGGCCCTTCATCTGCTCCGGTGTCTGATGTAATATGGTGGAGGCGACGGCGAACCGAGCAGTGGACATGTCAGTGCAGCTGCTGCGGTATCAGAACCTGCGGTAAGCCGGACAGTTTTCAGCAGTGACGTGCGGTAGGGTTCATAGCTGGTGAGGCACTGACGTTGTCAGAGTCAGATTTACAAATATATACACTCTACAGAGTAAACTCATTGCAAAGGGCTGAAGGAGACTGATTGAGCCAAATAAAATCACCAAGAGACATGGAAAAATATTGATTCTTTGATGAAAAAATAGGCTATTTGTCATTTGGTTGGTAACAGTTTATGAGTTATGATGGATTTCTGCATTAGTAACACATTTAAAAACTATAACCCACATTACGCACATTTCATTACGAAAACAAAACATGAATAATTATCGCTGTCCTACATCTGCTTATAAATGAAGTCCAGCTGCGCTCTTTCTGAACAAAAATATTTGCCACTTTCTGGTAAAAGTTCTTTTTATCTTCTTCAGTTTTAAAAGTCTCTCAGTCTCAATGGAGCTCACTGCCAGAGAGGAAAGCCTTCCTCGATCAGTCCTGTTCCAGCTGGATGTTTAGAGTCTTTTTAGTGCTTTACTTGTTTAGCAAAACTCGCTAATAAAACATCCATAACTTGCTGTTACTCTACAGTTTTAGGATCAGGAGCGGTGCTCCTTGAGCGCCCCCTGCCTAGAGGCCAAGGAACTGCCGGCCTCACCTACAACCCGTTCTTTGGCTTTTATGATCAGCCAGCACCACAAAAACATGTTACCTGCACACAGTTTGATGACCAAAACACAATTCGTAATCCACATACATTAAATTGTGGAAAATCAGTTCATAACTGTTTGAACAATTGAATTTATGATCTAGAGACAGGAAGATGCATTCACAGAATGGAAGCCAGCGCAGTTAACATGGGATCGCGCAATCCCAGGGGAGGCCAAGCTCGCTGTGGCCTCACCGGCTTCGTTATCAAGCGCCACCAAGGATTTACATGCCTCAAGAGCAGCTTGAGGCTATTCATAGAAGGTTTATGACACATGGCACTCTTTTCGCCGATTTATCATGGCTGGATCCTAGGAACTTTGAACAGCTCTGGACCACTACTCTGCCCAACAATGCTCTGGAAGTTTTGAGTAGATGTCTGATGAAATTCAGCACTAGTGCAACAGTGGAATATCTCCAATCAGAGCTGAAATGTTTAGCAGGACAGTGGGACATGACTAGAACAGTAGAAGCTGGAGCTGAAGGACAAGAAAAGGAAACGGATATAGGGGGTAAAACCTGTGCATCCTGTAAAAATTGCCCACTGTGCTGCTACCAGATTCTACAGCGGCTTAACATGTTCTCAGATGCAAATAAAATAAAGTAAATACGGGTAAATAAAGATTTTGGAAGTATTTTAAGTGTCCACTCTCACTAATTTCCATTAACCTGGCCTCAATGTATTGCACAGTTGGTATTGCACAGTTGGTATACACATTCAGTACACAAAAAAAATGTGGTGGGCCAGTCTAGTCCAAAATGCCAGGGCCGATTTTTTGTCCCAGTCCACCCCTGGTTACTGTCGCTAAAACCTGTTTTCTGTGTCACAAAGAGGATAGGACACGCCTCGCAGTCATTCTAGGTGGAATGACCAATCACAGCCCCCGATTTCCTTCTAACTCCGCCTCCGTCACGTAGCAGTGTGCCGTTTCTGCAGGTCTTAAAGTATAGAGAGGAGTTAGCGCATCAGACCCAGAACGAGTTTATTCTCCTCATACATAGAGCCGCTTCCTCCAGTTTCTGTGTTCATCGGTCCAAACAGGCTAGAGGAGAATCAGGCTGAAGGAACAGAGGAGAAGGTGAGTAGTTATGTCTGCTGTGTTTCACTGTTTTATCTGATAGGTGTTTATTGTTCACCTGCAGCTGACAGGAGGACAGTTTCTCACAAGTGTATTTTTTTATCTGAAAATTACGGTGGCCCTGATGTGCAAAGCACGTTCGAGCTAAGAAAACCTTTATATCCATATTTATATAGAAGCAGAATGTTTTTACTCCCTCCAACACAAAGCTACTTTGGCCAAGACCAGTTTTTGTAGCAGCCTCTGAATCTCGTTTAGCCGCTGATGATCAGAATGTGCGGTTTGTAGATGTCTGTCATGTGGGGCTCTCCCTCCTTTCTGTGTCTGTAGTGTTATTACAGTCTGTCTGACTGTCAGTCAGCATCACAAAAGTGATCTGCTGATAGCTGCTAAACCTTAAGGAATACTTTAAAGATAAAAGTCCTCAAATTATATAGCTACAGGTAATGGAGGAGAACTGTGTATAATTCTGAAAACCCGGTGAGATCAGACACTCGTTGTAGGCGGGTTGACAGGAACACGCTGCTGCTGTTGTTGTTGTTGCTCCGCCTAAAGAGACGTTCAGCTGCAGCAGCCAGTCAGGCAGCAGAAGGCTGGTGTGAAGAAACCGAAAGCAGATCACACCCAGAAGGAGAGCTGAAAGTCGAGATCCAACAGCATAACAGGTCATGATGTGGTGGAAGTGGGCTGTAGGAAAGAAGAACTTTGGGCAAGACAGAAAATGTGATTAAATGCACAATAACTGTGTTTGGAACTAAGAATAAACTTTATGAAATAATTCTTAAACTGCCTCGCTACTTGCATAAGTAGCGAGGAGGAGGACAAGTTTAACGGAAGTAGCCTGAGGCGGAGAGAGAATGAACAACCACACAGCGGACCGGGTCTAAATGAATTTATAGTCACTGAATCCACTCTACATGAAACTAATTTTACCAAAACAACAGTTATCAGAGGAACACAATGAATGATACACTATGAACCTATAAACATGTTCATCTAGATCCTGTCATGTTTATTCTGACTTTAATGTGATGAATTAACTGTGAAGAGAAAGAAAACAAATCTTTCAGTGATTTCCAGATTTGCCTCCCTGATGTTTTCTCCTCATGAATTATAACAGACTGATAACCCCACGGTTCTTACCCAGCAGTTGACTTATAAAAATAAACCTGAATTATTTACTGAGTATCAGCCTCATTAATATTAAAATGAAGCAACACTTTATTCTGTAAGTTAGACTATGTGTGTTTAAGCTGTTTAATTCATTATTTAGTTAAACTTTATTTATACAGGCATCTCATTAAGAAACAAATTATCATTTACAAGAAAAAAATTGTTCAGATAGAAATAAATATTTCCTTTTCTAAAAGCTGAGTCCAACTTGAACAACACATTAGAACCAACATTAACTGTGTTCAGTGATCCAAATGCTGAAAGTGTAAAAAGCTTGGTTCTGGTTCACAGAACATCTTTGATAGATAGAAATAACTTCATGGACTTGAACTTTGTTCTCTTTTGTTCTCAGAGGAGGTAAAAGTTAGACAAACACCAGTTGTTGAGCAGCCAGCTTTCACAGTTAAAGTCCTGTCTGACTTCTTCTGCATCAGGTTAAATGATTTGTTTCTGTTTTTCTTTTCCATCAGACATAAATCTGCTTGATGAGAGCTGAGTGGAAACATCTGCTGGACTCCAGGTGAGACTAGAAAAGTAACTTTATATGGTCTCTAACGGAGCTTCTGTCTGTTTTCTCTTTTTCTATCAATCCATCCATCTGTCTTAGAACTGCTCACAGGGGCTTCTTTGTATTTTATGTCATTCTTCTTTTAATTAACCTTCATTAGCTGGTCTCTACCTTGGTGTCTCTGTTTTACTGAGGTGTCTCTGTCCTAAATTTGCAGAGCCAATTTAGGACAGAGAAAAGCTTTTTTTTTAAGAAAATCTACACGACACTACATTATATGTTCCAGTTTACAGCAACAAGGGAGCGTTCCACATATAAATATTTGGTTATGAGGGAGTGATGCTGGAGCTGATGTGTTGCTGACTCTCCTCCTCTGTCTCCTCTCACAGGGAGAAGATGATCTGCAGGATCCTGCTGCTCATCATCCTCAACTCATGTCTCTGTGGTCAGTTTCCATCTTCTCTTTGTTCAGTCTAAATCCATCAATAATCAGTGAAAAGTCTGTCAGTGAAGGGAACACTTCAATCCTCCAGCTGCATCTGATCAAGCAGTTTGACTTGAAGAGCATCAAGCAGAGCTTTGACAGCACAGAGAGCATCATGGGACAGAAAGCTCTAGAGATGTAGTTTAAAGACTCCCATGTTCCAGTTCTCAGTGTGTCTGCTCCTCTCTTTCCCTCCCTGTCTCCTCAGCAGCAACATTTGTAGTGAATGTGACACAGAGCTCCTATCAGGCAGAGGAGAACCACAGCATCACTCTGGAGTGGACCTTCACCACCACACCTGATGGACCCTGGAGAGATCTGGTCATCTAGTGCAGCTTGTTAACTCCTAGGAAAGAATTAGTCCTGTATCGTTTCCATGATGGAGTTGAGGTGTCAGAGTCTCAGGATGAACAGTTTTCAGGACGAGTCCAGAGTGACAAAGACGTCCTCAGAGAAGGACGAATCAGACTCCATGTGTCCAGACTGAGGACTGAAGACTCTGGTCTGTATCTGTGTGATGTTCAGACTGATGATGGTTTTGGTTCTGGAAGATGTCGACTCAACGTCTCTGGTGAGAAGAAATAATATAAATCTTATCTGGTTAATTTTAACAGTTAAACTGCTGAGAAATTTCTACATGAAAAATATAATTCTCATAAAGTTAAAACCTCTAATCTAAGTTTTAAACATAAATAATTTCATTTTTCCAGCAGCTGCTGATCAGCTTCAACCTCAGAGATCAACTTTGACTCCAGAACCAGAGAGACGGATGTTATGGGAGTTTTGGGTGGAATTCTAAACAATCGTAACTGAGTTCCCATCTTTACTAAATGACGAGACGGTGGTATGACGTTCCAGCACTTTTATTGAGAAACAGAGCAGAGATTCACATAGATGGAAAGTAATCGCACCCCTCGGTTCCGCTGCAGTCTCTGTCTGCCCTGTCTCTGTCTGTCTCACTTTCCGGCTTCCCCTAATACTGCCCCGTGGCCTTGGCTAGAGACATAACAAAGACAGTCTATCATAGACAATAATCATTCTACGCAGCATTCAGCCTTGCACTCGGCAAACAGTGGAACTTATACACAGACATCAGGTCTCCAGGCCTCCTCTGTCCGAGTGGTGTGAGGCCATAGTGACTTCAGAATAATAATTCTTATAACATTCCTCTCTTTTTTTTTTTTTTTTTCTTTTTTTTTGATGATGGCGTCGTCAGCATCAAGACAAAACAAGATGACCCATCACTTGAAAATGTGAACAAAACACAGAGGAACCATTTCTGTAAACTAGTAAAGTGGGACCCAAAGGGTTCCCGTGTTGGAATCGGGCAGTGCTGGAACTTTTAATACAGATCAACATGAATGCTTCATAGAGCTTTAACACACAAGATCAAAGGTTTAGCTTTCATCTACAATTTAGGATTCATCTAATTAGGTAAGGCCTGTTTTAGGTACCTATGCGCACATTATTTTAAAATTACATTAGACTATGGTAAGCTAAACCCTGTTCATTAACCAAGGTCGAATCCGTCTACTCTTCACCCACCCTGAATACCCTCTTACTCCTTTCTCCACTCACCCCTACGATGGACAATAATCCACCACTCCAAACTTACAACACCAGGAGCAAAGGCAGGAGAGGTTCAGTGCGGGCAGGGGAACCACAGAAAAAGCTACCCCTAGGGGGTAGTAAAAACTGGAAAGCCCCTCTCCCAGGGAGATCTGCTCTCGGCCAATCTGAGCCTGAAAACCCTGTATTGAATCTAAGTGTTATCATTACCAGCTAATATTAAAGGATTTTTAGAGCCAATCCGATCCTGGTTCTTTCTATATCAAATCGAAAGGTGCATAAACCATAGATCTTTGTGTGTCTGAAGCAAACAGTTTCCATTTTTTTTTACCATAAAACCATATTGATCAACATGATGTAATATTAAAGTGTAGATCTCATTACACAAAAAAATCAAACATGTGAGTCAGTGGAACAAAGCAGTTAAACAAACAGCAACAGAATATGAGAAGAGTTCTAAACGTCAAGAACGCAAAGTTAAGGAAGCCTTCAGGCCATTCAGGGCACAAGGCAGAAATTAATCTAATCACGCTTAGGGTCTCTTCAGGCAACTCCTCCCGTTGAAGAATAAGGAACCAGAGTTCTCTGGCTTCTTCATCCCCAGTCCTCTTCTTGTTTCCTCCTCGTAGGCTGGACGATTGAGCTGGATGGTAATAAGCGTTCAGTTCTGGATGGGAACTGAGCATTTTATTTTACATTTCTCTCTAATAAAACACTTTGCGAAGATGGTCTGCAGACATGAGTCCTTGTTTCCACTGGAGAACAGAAACAAGGTGTAATTAGTGTTCTTATCAAAACCCCCATTCATGTGTCATTTATTAAAACATCCTCCAAGCACTTTCACATTCAAGATATTTCTGTGCACAATTATTTAGCTTTCAGAATTCTGCAATTTAATTATTAATTAAAATAGTAATCTTTAAGTTCAAATTTATATGCAGTAAATTCATAATAATTCTTAACAGAATGCTTTCAATGTGTGTCTTAACTGTTGTTGTCTGACAGTTGAACTTCTCTGCAACATAAGTTGATCAACATATTCGTTTCATGACATTTCCCGTTTTATTTTGAAAACCCAACTGAGAAAAAGAAAGCCTTTCCATGTGAAAGCCTTTTCCCTCTTTCTCTCTTTTTTTCTTTTTTAAGAAAGTGAGGTGCTCTTCTGCACAGAAAAGACAAAATATTTATACCATGCTGTTACTGTTCAAAAACGCCAAGGTATATAATATAAAAAATATATATAAAAAATATTTTTAGTAAAATATTACTAGACTGTGTTGTACCTTCTTTGTTGAAAGGCCTTGCATCAGTGTAAATTTTACAGATTTGGTTAAGGACCACACAGGATCCTCCAGAGGGCCTTATAGCTTAACTTCATCACCTGAAACTAGTGAATAACAGTGAAAAGGTGAACTTTGTTCGCTGTGGTAAAGTAGCATGAATAATTGTTCTTCATGTCAACACATAAGATGATTGAAATAACTGGAAATAGCAACGATAAATACAAGGAATCTGTTCACTAGACAATCTTCATATTGTCATGGTTTTGTTTACCGATGAACTCAGGACGCACACACGGGACTAAAAGTTTGAGTTTTTATTGAAGGAAGTCTGCTGGGTGGTGAGTGATGAAGACCGGAGGTTCAGGACTGCAGAAGGTCAGGGATGAATGTGATGGCAGGAGCTGACGGCCCGGAGACAGAGAGTCCACACTTCCTAGGTGCTGCTCGGCTAGCAGGCCTCATAGCACTCAGGTTAGCAGTTCATTTGGAGACACCAGGGCACAGAGCTGAGCTTCACCAGGGCGGCTAGTCAGGTTAGCAGAACTTGAGAGACACCAGGGCACAGAGCTGAGCTTCACCAGGGCGGCTAGTCAGGTTAGCAGAACTTGAGAGACACCAGGGCACAGAGCTGAGCTTCACCAGGGCGGCTAGTCAGGTTAGCAGAACTTGAGAGACACCAGGGCACAGAGCTGAGCTTCACCAGGGCGGCTAGTCAGGTTAGCAGAACTTAAGAGACACCAGGGCACAGAGCTGAGCTTCACCAGGGGGGCTAGTCAGGTTAGCAGAACTTGAGAGACACCAGGGCTCAGAGCTGAGCTTCACCAGGGCGGCTAGTCAGGTTAGCAGAACTTGAGAGACACCAGGGCACAGAGCAGAGCCTTTCCAGGATGGCTAGTCCAGCTAGCAGTTCTCTGGAGACACCAGGACACAGAGCAGAACCTCTCCAGGAACAAACAGTCTTTAGAGTGACTGACAGGACTAACCTTAACAACAGGAGCAAAACAAAGCTTCCAAGGCAAACCGGGGACTGGCATGGAGAGGTGTGGAATGATGACGGCCCAGTGCTGAACTGAAGGCAGAGGGAGGTTTAAATAGAGCACTACACAGGTGGAACAAGGATCTGGCTAATTGACTGGTAAATGATAACAGGTGTGACTGACTGCTGAGGAGGTGAAGTGAAAAATGACAGAAAATAACTGATGACTGAAAACTAACAATAAAGTCAAACCTAACCCAAAAGAGATGAAAAAATGAAAATAACAGAAAAACAAAGCCAAACCAAAACTCAACCATGACATTACCCCCCCCCTCAAGGCCGGACTCCGGACGGCCTATCAAACAAAACAAACTACAAAGTGACCGAACCAGGGTGGGTGGAGGGACGGCAGGATGGCGGGCAAGAGTCATAACTAAGCTGATCTAACCAGGGTGGGTGGAGGGACGGCAGGATGGCGGGCAAGAGTCATAACTAAGCTGATCTAACCTGGGTGGGTGGAGGGAAAGTAGGATCGTGGGCTAAAAATCAAACCAAAACTACCCACTAGGGCGAACTAAAAAGGATGTCTAACAGATGCTGGTAGGCAAAACAAAAGGCGTTTAACCGACGTTGACAGGCGAACATCGCCACCAGGCAAAAACGGGCACGACAGGCGAACATCGCCACAAGGCAGAACAGGCGTACGACAATGCCAGAGGGAAGAAACAGGCGTACGACAACGTCAGAGGGAAGAAACAGGCGTACGACAACGTCAGAGGGAAGAAACAGGCGTACGACAACGCCAGAGGGAAGAACAGGCGTACGACAACGCCAGAGGAAGAACAGGCGTACGACAACGCCAGAGGGAAGAACAGGCGTACGACAACGCCAGAGGGAAGAACAGGCGTACGACAACGCCAGAGGGAAGAAACGGCGTACGACAACGCCAGAGGGAAGAAACGGCGCACGACAGCGCCAAAGGGAAGGAACGAGCGCACGACAGCGCCAAAGGGAAGGAACGAGCGCACGACAGCGCCAAAGGGAATGAAGCGAGCGCACGACAGCGCAAAGGGAAGGAACGAGCGCACGACAGCGCCAAAGGAAGGAACGAGCGCACGACAGCGCCAAAGGGAAGGAACGAGCGCCACGACAGCGCCAAAGGGAAGGAACGAGCGCACGACAGCGCCAAAGGGAAGGAACGAGCGCACGACAGCGCCAAAGGGAAGGAACGAGCGCACGACAGCGCCAAAGGGAAGGAACGGGCGTACTTAACGCCAAAGGGAAGGAACGGGCGTACTTAACGCCAAAGGGAAGGAACGGGCGTACTTAACGCCAAAGGGAAGGAACGGGCGTACTTAACGCCAAAGGGAAGGAACGGGCGTACTTAACGCCAAAGGGAAGGAACGGGCGTACTTAACGCCAAAGGGAAGGAACGGGCGTACTTAGCGCCAAAGGGAAACCTGCCGGGGCGTGAGGAAAACGCCGGGGCTGGGGAAGAGAACGTCGGGATATGACGGAAGCAGGAACATCTAAAACGCCTAGGAACAAGAACGGAGGGCGTACTTACACGCCGGGGAACCGAGAACAGAGGGCGTCCCAACACGCCGGGGAACCGAGAACAAAGGGCGTCCTAACACGCCGGGGAACTGAAAACAGAGGGCGTCCTAACACGCCGGGGAACCGAAAACAGAGGGCGTCCTAACACGCCGGGGAACCGAAAACAGAGGGCGTCCTAACACGCCGGGGAACCGAAAACAGAGGGCGTCCTAACACGCCGGGGAATCGAGAACAGAGCGCGTCTAAGCACGTCGGGAACACTAAATCTAAACGCTAGAAATCTAAACACCAGGGAACCAGGAACAAAGGGCATCCTAATACGCCAGTAGACAAAGGGCGTTCTAACACGCCAGAAAAACACGAAATCTACAGGGGTCAGAGGGCGTCCTAACACGCCAGGAAACAAAAATACCAGGAACTAAGGGCGTCTAAATTCCGGAGAATGGAGAGCGTCAAACACGCCAGGGGACTAAGAGCTAGGGGGCCAGAACAAAACTAAGAAGCGCTGGGACCTAAAGAGCGCTGGGAAACTAAATATCTAAACCAAAAACTAGAAAACCAGGCATGAACTAACCTATAGAACAAAACCAGAAGAACTAGGGTAGGGATAATAAAAGAAAAACCGAAGCAAAAAACTAGAAAATCAAAATAAAACTAAAAAAAAACTAGGAAAAAGAGCAAGACGTACAAGAGAAAAAAAAAAAACTATAAAACTAATGCAAAAACCAAAACAAAGAAACTAGGACAGGAACGGGTAAACTAATGTAACACTAGACAACTAAAGCTAGAACAAAAACAAAAACTGAGAGAACAAGGCAAAAAACTAGGATCTAAAGCAAACAAATAACCAAAGCAAAAACAGGAAGACTAAAGGCAAACCTGGAACACCAGAACAGAGGTGGAAAAACAAAAGAAAATAGAAACTCAAGTACTCTAAGAAAAACAAAGAACCCCCTAAATAACTCTAAAACCCCAAAAATCCTAAGTAAATCAAAACTGAAATCGAGCCCAAAAAATAACAAGGCACTGGCCTTAAGGGCTCAGGCAAAAACGGCTGCTAAGCAAAAAAGAAAAGTCTTCTTGGAGGTCGTCCTGGACGAGGCAGGCGGCGGAGCAGCATCGCCCGACTAAACCCTCGAGGAGGGCGGCCCCGACGAGGCAAAGTCAAGCGGCCCGGAGACCGCGGTCGGCGGCTCCGGCCGAACAGGAAAGTCAGAGGCGGGCGCCGTGGTGGACGGCCCCGACGAGGCAGAGTCGAGCGGCTCGAAGTCCGCAGTCTGCGGCTCCGGCCAAACAGAGAAGTCAGAGGCGGGCGCCGTGGTGGACGGCCCCGACGAGGCAGAGTCGAGCGGCTCGAAGTCCGCAGTCTGCGGCTCCGGCCAAACAGAGAAGTCAGAGGCGGGCGCCGTGGTGGACGGCCCCGACGAGGCAGAGTCGAGCGGCTCGAAGTCCGCAATCTGCGGCTCCGGCCAAACAGAGAAGTCAGAGGCGGGCGCCGTGGTGGACGGCCCCGACGAGGCAGAGTCGAGCGGCTCGAAGTCCGCAATCTGCGGCTCTGGCCGAACAGATCAGTTGGAGGCGGTGCCAAGCTACAGGTCTCGGTGGAAACCGAGGGCGGAGGCAGGTCCTCCTGGACCTCCTCACGGGACTTGGGCGGAGGCAGGTCCTCCTGGACCTCCTCACGGGACTTGGGCGGAGGCAGGTCCTCCTGGACCTCCTCACGGGACTTGGGCGGAGGCAGGTCCTCCTGGACCTCCTCACGGGACTTGGGCGGAGGCAGGTCCTCCTGGACCTCCTCACGGGACTTGGGCGGAGGCAGGTCCTCCTGGACCTCCTCACGGGACTTGGGCGGAGGCAGGTCCTCCTGGACCTCCTCACGGGACTTGGGCGGAGGCAGGTCCTCCTGGACCTCCTCACGGGACTTGGGCGGAGGCAGGTCCTCCTGGACCTCCTCACGGGACTTGGGCGGAGGCAGGTCCTCCTGGACCTCCTCACGGGACTTGGGCGGAGGCAGGTCCTCCTGGACCTCCTCACGGGACTTGGGCGGAGGCAGGTCCTCCTGGACCTCCTCACGGGACTTGGGCGGAGGCAGGTCCTCCTGGACCTCCTCACGGGACTTGGGCGGAGGCAGGTCCTCCTGGACCTCCTCACGGGACTCGGGCTGAGGCAAAGCGGCTCCCTCGGAGACCTCGGGCTGAGGCAAAGCGGCTCCCTCGGAGACCTCGGGCTGAGGCAAAGCGGCTCCCTCGGAGACCTCGGGCTGAGGCAAAGCGGCTCCCTCGGAGACCTCGGGCTGAGGCAAAGCGGCTCCCTCGGAGACCTCGGGCTGAGGCAAAGCGGCTCCCTCGGAGGCCTCGGGCTGAAGCAAAGCGGCGCTTGCGGTGGCCGGCAGAGCGGAGTCCTCTGGTGGAGGCGGAACCAACTCCTCGGCTACCTCGGGCAGTGACGGGCCACAGGCTTCAGAGAGCGGCGCCGGGCCACAGGCTTCAGCGGACGCCGGGCCACAGGCTTCAGCGGACGCCGAGGTTGGAGTCGGATCCTCCTGGACCTCCTCTTGAGCCTTGACGGACCCTCCGCGCCGGTGGTTTTGCTGTCTTCGCCGGGAGGGGACAGATGAGGAATCCGGGGCAATCTGGGGGGTGGCAGCTGGCCAGCAGGGCAGAAGGTCGTCTCGGTCACCGTAGAAGAAATCCCACAGCTGGCTCTCCTTGATGCGTGGAGCTCCGCTAGGTGGAACGATGAGCCTCACTCGAGGGGCCAGCTGCGAGTCATGGAGGTGATGACCGAGACGACGAGAGGCTGAGTGGCTTCTCTTCCTGGGTTCCGGGGTAGCCGTAACAACGCCCACGTAAACCACCTGGGGAGTGGAGTCGGTCCGGACGGGTGGCGCAGGGTCCCGGGCGGAAGCCATCTTGGCATACCTCTCCCTCATCTGGCGTTCGCACATCTCCACATATGCGAGGATATCCGGGTCGTCAACTCCTGCAGGTAAGTCCCGCATGGCGCCTGAGTTCACCTTTAGACTGGGCCGTACTGTCATGGTTTTGTTTACCGATGAACTCAGGACGCACACACGGGACTAAAAGTTTGAGTTTTTATTGAAGGAAGTCTGCTGGGTGGTGAGTGATGAAGACCGGAGGTTCAGGACTGCAGAAGGTCAGGGATGAATGTGATGGCAGGAGCTGACGGCCCGGAGACAGAGAGTCCACACTTCCTAGGTGCTGCTCGGCTAGCAGGCCTCATAGCACTCAGGTTAGCAGTTCATTTGGAGACACCAGGGCACAGAGCTGAGCTTCACCAGGGCGGCTAGTCAGGTTAGCAGAACTTGAGAGACACCAGGGCACAGAGCTGAGCTTCACCAGGGCGGCTAGTCAGGTTAGCAGAACTTGAGAGACACCAGGGCACAGAGCTGAGCTTCACCAGGGCGGCTAGTCAGGTTAGCAGAACTTAAGAGACACCAGGGCACAGAGCTGAGCTTCACCAGGGGGGCTAGTCAGGTTAGCAGAACTTGAGAGACACCAGGGCTCAGAGCTGAGCTTCACCAGGGCGGCTAGTCAGGTTAGCAGAACTTGAGAGACACCAGGGCACAGAGCAGAGCCTTTCCAGGATGGCTAGTCCAGCTAGCAGTTCTCTGGAGACACCAGGACACAGAGCAGAACCTCTCCAGGAACAAACAGTCTTTAGAGTGACTGACAGGACTAACCTTAACAACAGGAGCAAAACAAAGCTTCCAAGGCAAACCGGGGACTGGCATGGAGAGGTGTGGAATGATGACGGCCCAGTGCTGAACTGAAGGCAGAGGGAGGTTTAAATAGAGCACTACACAGGTGGAACAAGGATCTGGCTAATTGACTGGTAAATGATAACAGGTGTGACTGACTGCTGAGGAGGTGAAGTGAAAAATGACAGAAAATAACTGATGACTGAAAACTAACAATAAAGTCAAACCTAACCCAAAAGAGATGAAAAAATGAAAATAACAGAAAAACAAAGCCAAACCAAAACTCAACCATGACACATATATTTAGACCAGAAATCTGGTGGATTTGTCTCTGATTTAATTATTTTAGTCTTAATGTCTGTTTTTTTATTAGATGTGAATTTTAGTTCTTGAAATAATTGTAATTAACAGTCTGTTTATTTAATGTATTTATTTCCCTGCAGGAGTTGTTGGAGACAGACAGCTGATATCCTGACTGAACTCCTTCAGTCCATTGAAGCAGTGAAACAGTGATTTCTCTGAGAGTGGATCAGCAGATCAACTGTTCACTGTCAGTGGATGGTAGCTGGAAGAGGTCAGTCTGAAGAAAACTCTGCTCCAACATCACAGCTCATCACAAATGTCTGTTTTCCAGCACAAACATCACCTCTGCTTTCCAGTTCTGTAAAACTGTTTCTCCTCATGGATAATTTTGTACAGATTTCCTGTTTACTAATTTGGCAAACTATAATAATAAACTTCATCATGTTTATTTTGACTTTAACACACTTCATATAAAACAACTGTGAAAAGAAAGAAAACTCAACAGATCTTTCTGGGATTTCCAGGTTTCCCTCTCTGATGTTTTCTCCTCATGAATTATAACAGACTGATTTTACCCAGAAGCTGTTTTTACACATGAAAAATTCAGCAGCTGCAGAGAATGGAAAGCTGTCCTGCTGTCTCTCTGCTGCTGTATTAGTTTATCACCAGCAGGTGGCAGTCATGATTTCTGACAGGACAACCTTCTTTGAGCTGAAGGAGTTCAGATGTTGCTGGTTGTGTGTTGCTGATGCTGGAGCTGATGTGTTGCTGACTCTCCTCCTCTGTCTCCTCTCACAGGGAGAAGATGATCTGCAGGATCCTGCTGCTCATCATCCTCAACTCATGTCTCTGTGGTCAGTTTCCATCTTCTCTTTGTTCAGTCTAAATCCATCAATAATCAGTGAAAAGTCTGTCAGTGAAGGGAACACTTCAATCCTCCAGCTGCATCTGATCAAGCAGTTTGACTTGAAGAGCATCAAGCAGAGCTCTGACAGCACAGAGAGCATCATGGGACAGAAAGCTCTAGAGATGTAGTTTAAAGACTCCCATGTTCCAGTTCTCAGTGTGTCTGCTCCTCTCTTTCCCTCTCTGTCTCCTCAGCAGCAACATTTGTAGTGAATGTGACACAGAGCTCCTATCAGGCAGAGGAGAACCACAGCATCACTCATGAGTGGACCTTCACCACCAGACCTGATGAACCCTGGAGAGATCTGTTCATATTCTGCAGCTTGTTAACTCCTAGTAAAGAATCAGTTCTTTATCAGGTCCATGATGGTGTTGAGGTGTCAGAATCTCAGGATGAACAGTTTTCAGGACGAGTCCAGAGTGACAAAGACGTCCTCAGAGAAGGACGAATCAGACTCTATGTGTCCAGACTGAGGACTGAAGACTGGTCTGTATCTGTGTGAAGTTCAGACTGATGAAGGTTCTGGTTCTGGATCCTGTCGACTCAATGTCTCTGGTGAGTTTAATACATTTTTGTGGAATAAATTGAAACCTTCTCCAATCTCGAATGTGCTTATTGTTGAAAAGGTTGAAGTTCTTATAAATGAATCAGATGTTTCTGGTTTCTTCACAGCTAGAAGGGAACAAAGTGAACCTGAGAGACAACCTGAACATCCAACCCCTGAGACTCGAGGAATAGATGGATTGATCGTTGGACTGGTTCTGTTCATTGCAGTTCTGCTCTTATTAACAATCTTTTTGTTTGGTGAAAAATATCTGCAAGAGGGAACAAGTGGTTCAGACGCCACATCAGTGAAAACTACTGTACTGTAGAACAACATCGGCACAGAAAACTTTCCTGTACCTTCAATAAGTGAAGAATTTTAACACTGGAATACTGAATAATATAACCTTAATATTGTCTTTTATTTTGAAAGGAGCATGTTTAAGGCTTTCTAAGGTCTGATGTGTTTCTCTATCAGTGCTGCAGAGGTCATCAGGAGATTTAGGAGCAATTCCAGTCAGCTGCTAAAACCTGGCATTGATGTGGATGCAGCTCAGTTCCTGTCAGGAAGGAAGGCTTTAATCTGCAAATTGTTTTTTAAAGGGGACATATCCTGAAAGATGCAACTTTTTAGCTCTTAAATACATTTTGTCTTGTACTTATGAGTCTCTGTCAGAGCAGAAATGTGGTCTATCCCGGTGCAGCTTAGATATTTATATTTTTTATGTTCTTTTTGACTCGTGTCTTGCAGTCGGGTCAGTATTCCCTGTTCTCTGTTATATTTACATCACAGTGTTTACTACAGAGCTGCTAAACAAGCTCATGGACTTCTGGGCAATCAATTCTGTGAATCCAACATTTTCATTTGATTCACTGTGACTTTGAAGTCCAAACTCAAGGTTGCAGAATCTGAAAGCTGCTAAGTGAAAATGTTTGATTGTTGGGTGTATTAACCGTCACTGTCCCCCAGCAGACTACAAAAACGGCCGATTGAGGTGGAGTGGAACTCTCTGCGACCTGGAGAGGGGGGGGGGGGTGAAGTTCCTCCTCTAGATTTAAAGAGACGGCACCAAAACAAGTTGCTCTCAGAATAGTGGTTATAATGCGGCAACATGGCAGTAAATTAGTGAGGAATTCACACCAAAGCATTGCAGTTCCACTTTATATAGACCACAGCTGTTGGACGTTTCAGCTTCTCCCTGTCTTACAGGCCAGGGTCCAAAAACACTAAACCAGATGCCCTGTCCCGGATGTTTGAAGCTGGGGAGAAGGACCCCAATGAGGAACAGGGGTACATCCTGCCTGAAAGCGTCAGATGCTCTGTCACTAGGCTTGCTCTGGAGGAAGAGGTAAGAAGGTTCCAGGACAGAGCGCTAATCCCCAAAGCCTGTCCCAATAACAAACTGTACGTCCCAGAACCCCTAATTAAGAAGGTCCTGGATTTCTGCCACTGCTCCCGTCTGTTCTGCCACCCAGGAGTCACAAAGTCCATTAAAATCATCCGGTCCCAGTTCTGGTGGCCCACCTTGATAGCGGACGTCAAGGAGTTTGTTGCGGCCTGCGTACAGTGTAACCAGGCCAAGGTCTCCCGGCGGCCCCCCTCTGGCCTTCTCCGCCCTCTCCCTGTGCCTTCCCGACCCTGGTCCAGCCTAGCCATGGACTTCATCACTGGCCTCCCAGTTTCCGAGGGTCACTCAGTCATTCTTACAATCGTGGACCGATTTTCGAAGATGGTCCACTTGGTTCCCCTTCCCAAACTCCCATCAGCCAAGGAGATGGGTAATATTCTGGCCAGAGAGGTTTTCCGTCTGCACGGCCTGCCGGCTGACATAGTTTCTGACAGGGGTCCCCAGTTCGTGTCACGTTACTGGCAGGAGTTTTGCTCCATGCTGGGGATCTCTGTCAGCCTCTCATCTGGGTTTCACCCTCAGACCGATGGTCAGTCAGAGAGGGCTAACCAGGAGGTGGAAACCAAACTCCGCCTCCTTTGCGAGTCTGATTCCACCAAGTGGGCACAGAACCTTTCCTGGGTGGAACATGCCATCAACGCCACGCCTTCCAGTTCTACCGGCCTCTCCCCCTTCTATGTGGTATATGGGTTCCAGCCACCAGTGTTTACCATTGAGGAGAGGGAGTCAAGGGTTCCATCAGCCCACCTGTCTGCCTTGAGGTGCCATCGTGCTTGGAGAAGGGCAAGAAGAGCGATCCTCAACGCAACCCAGGCACAGGCCCGAGCGGCCAACCGTCGGCGGGTCCCAGCCCCGTGTTACCAGCCTGGTGAGAGGGTTTGGCTCTCCACTAAGGACCTGCCCTTGAAGGTAGACAGCAGGAAGCTGGCACCTCGCTTTATCGGGCCCTTCCCTATCTCAAAGGTGGTGAACCCGGTGGCCGTCCGTCTCCGCCTGCCTCAGGCCATGAAGATACACCCCACGTTTCACGTCTCTCGAGTTAGGCCGGCTAAGGTCTCAAGGTTCGTGCCCACCTCCAGACCCCCTCCTCCCACCCGTCTGATCGATGGAGGACCCGCATACACAGTGAGGCGCATCCTGAGATCCAGGAGGTGGGGCAGGGGCATCCAGTACCTTGTTGACTGGGAGGGTTATGGGCCGGAGGAACGGTCCTGGATCCCTTCCCGCTTTGTCCTGGACAAGTCCCTCATCCGGGAGTTCCACAAGGCCCGGCCCGACCAGCCCAGGAGGGCGTCTGGAATCCGCCCTTGAGGGGGGGGGGGGGGGGGGTTCTGTAATGATCTCAGTACTTTTGCTGGGCTGATCATCCACCCTACACACCTGCCCAAATTCTGCCAAGTCCTCAATCAGCCTTCATCTGATCCACCTGTCTCCAGCTCCATTTAATCAGCCTTCTGTCCAAGCAAAAGTGCCAGAACGTCTTGTGCCACCTCGGTGAGACTATCCAGCATTCTCTATTATCTGCCTGCCTGCCTGTTTGTTGCCCGACCTGATCTGTTTTTTGTCTCTGAGTCTGCCTAACCCCTTTCAAGCTCTGTTGCCGGTCTGGACTCCCACCGATCAGCCCGTGGTCCTC